>NW_017304864.1:586953-588080 GCF_001594115.1 Trachymyrmex septentrionalis
ATATTTTTTATTGCTCGTAAACTTACTTTCATTCTACTGATAGCGGATACGATTAAAGGAGCGCATCCGGAAGTAACGATATGAGACTTGACGTTATCGTTGCCAGCAAGCGCTTTGAGCAACTTCAAAGCCTGCCAATTCAATTTTTCGGAATCTGGATATTCAGTCATTATATCTAAAATGAATTTCAATCCCCCGGCATCTTCTACTTCCTGACAGAATTCATTTCGAACAACCAATGCGGCCAATGTGATCATTAGATCGCCTATGACTTTCGTATCCTTTTTAAATCCTATTTGTGACGAATATATATCATAACAACGTGATATTGCAATAAAGTGCATGTATTAATTAATCATAGTAGAGTATAAAAAAACAATATAGAATGATTATCTAACTTTCAAAGCATAATCCAAATGTTTGTAACATAAGTAATTATCAAAAGTAATCCATATTGATTGTAAAGCTATTTAAATATAATATTTACTTTTCAATAATCCCGTGATGATATCGAGAGCACCCTTTGCCATGATAGTCGCATGTTCATGTGCCTTTCCGTATTCGTGCCTAATATCATCGTCTAGTACCAACGCTCTGATTACCGAACATGCATCTTTAATCTCTTGCGCATCTACGTCTACACGTACCAATATCTTCTTTAGTTTTTCAAAGATATTGGTGTCAAATATCTTTTGTCTATTCAATTCATGCTTTATACAGCATTCTCGTATCCAACGCAATAGATATTGTAACGTTATCGTATCGCAATGTCCCTCTAAAATCCTAATAAACAAAATTTAACAATTATTTTGAGACAAGAAACAGATGCCTATTAAATATAGCTCTGGTGATCTTAATTTCTTGCTATAAATTGTAATTCATGTTCCTATAATTAAAAGAATTAGTTCTCTTTAAATTGTTTGTCAGTTTTTTAAAATTGTTTTCTCCAAATTATTGAAATAAAAAATTTTTTAAGTTCAAAACGAATTTAATAAAATAAATCAGTTTTCAATCAAATGATAATTTAGAAAATACAAATTTTGTTATCATTCCCAATGAAAAAATTTTTTCCATCATTTTTTTGTTTTTTCTAACACACTTTTATATTAACTTTGGAATTAATAGTT
>NW_017304864.1:588180-589626 GCF_001594115.1 Trachymyrmex septentrionalis
AATTTTGTTTTTTCTAACACACTTTTATATTAACTTTGGAATTAATAGTTATTTAAAAAAATAAAAAATCAGAACCTATTTCAAATACACTTTCTCTTTGACAAATCAATTTTTTACAAAATAATTTTTACTCTATTTGCAACGCAATCCCTTCGTCGTCCAGTAAGTCTGGATAACCGGACATTAATGAGGTGATTGTCTCCAGTGTGGGTTCAAGTATCACGTGGTTCTTTTTGCAATCTTTCAGGAGATCGATCAGAATATTGTAACATTTGCGTTTGCCTGCGAAAACTCTGTGTGCGATATCCTTATCCAACTCGTCCCGCAGTTTTTGCAACGTCTCCAGCACGCCTTCGTAACTCTTGTCATTTATAGTGCATGTTAGTCGTTCCAGGCATGTCACTATCTGCTTGTATTTATCCTCAAGAACTGAATCTGTCACGATGTTGCTCAGGTCTATCCCCTGCGCGAATTAAATACCATCCGTGAATTATAAACGCAACGATGATCGAAATAAAGCGTTTTTCTCAACGCAAGAAGGTTCTAATTGACTTTCCTAAATAATAAATATTGAATTTTTAATTACATTTATAAATATATTTATATAAAATATATTTGTATCTATTAAAATAATTAATGTCATTTTTAACGAAATTTTCTTTCAGCAGTGGTTCATTCGTAATAAAGTACAAATTTTTTTGTACTTCAACATAAATTTTATTTCATTTTATTTTTTAGAGAAAAAAATTATCGTTTCTTTTCTGAACAGCATCAAATACGTTACGGTATAAGAAACAGATCAATTTCTTAAGATAGACGATAGTGACACGAGTGCTCCGAAACTAAAAGCGTCAAGAAATGCGGCAGGATCGCGTAACAGATTTTATTTTTGCACTACAGGTGGACCTTTTAAATAGGCTCTATAATTTTGCGATACAAGAATATTATTAACTGTTAATTTAAAAAATATTAAATAAGAATTTAATATTAAAAAGTGTATTGTTAAACTAAACATAAATTTTTTTAAATAAAAATTAATATATGCGATAAAAAATAACAATAAAATAATTTAATGTTAATGACGAATATTTGAGATATTGATTCATATATTTGTAATATTTTTTAATTTCATGTAATATTGCGTATGTATTTCTAATGGCAATGATGAAAAAATTCTAGATGACTTATTCAAGACTGACTCATCTAACCGAACAATTAAGGAACATTTTCGATTAATTATCAAAATAAATTTTCTGATACATGCTTTAGTTAAATTTATATAAAAAATTTAAAGCCAAAAACCTTTGAAATAATTTTAAACTTTCTTATTTTTATTCAGGATAAACTAGAGATGAAAACGAAAATTTTCGTAACGCTGGGAATCAAAATAATATATTTGTGTATACATATAAAAATAAATTATATACTTATATATATATATATATA
>NW_017304864.1:589726-597528 GCF_001594115.1 Trachymyrmex septentrionalis
TAATTTTTAGACAAACATTTATTACAATTTTTCGAAATATTCTGTGATTTGAAACTCTGCTGTCTCTTTTTTTTAATGTCAAAGATAAAGATTTCCAATAGAGAGGCGAATGAATCATACAATCGCGCGCAAGGAACAAAGAGAAATTTTTCATTGATTGACAAGCAGTGTAAACAAAGAGATGCAGGAGTACATACTTTCATTTCGTAGCATTTAACAGCATCCTCGATCGCCTCCTCTTCAGTCAAGCCGAGGCTCTCTATTAATTCCCTAATTTCTTCGTCGTAGGCTTCCTGGGTAATTATTGTGCTCATGATAATGCAGTTTCTCTTACCGGTGATCCGTTTTGCTATATAAGGAAATGAATGTTGTACCAATCGTGCGAGCAAGGCAAATGTGCACTAGCTTGTCCATGTGATGACTGATGATAAAGAGAGCGGGACCTGTCAATGCGACTGCGCGTTCGCAAACTCCGTCTGACCGTGCCAAGATATAAAAATTCTAACATCTCTGTAATGAGTTCAGGAACGCATAGAATGGCTGCATTTAGCCACCGACGAGATAAATGGTCTGTTCTCTGTGGCTGAACTAGTGTACACTTTTGGAACTTAAAGTGAGATATACGTTTGATATTTGTTTAAAGCGGGAAAGAGAGTTCTGGAACAGTTTAGTGCAGGAACAAAAAACAGACCAAAAAACTGTGTTCCAAAATTGAATTGTAATTCAATTTTGCCTGCCTGAATTGTAATTTTTCTCTGCAGTTATCATCTTTGTTGATAATCAAACTTTGACGATAACTGAAATCACAATATATAGGATATTACAGCTTTACAAGTATGTATATTTATTTATGGAGTATTATTATATAATACAAAATTATGAATTTAATAATGTATTAGTCAAATATTTATGTTGATAATAGCAAATTTATATCAACTGTCGATAATGCGTTCTTCAATTACCCGAGTTCTTGGGACCCTTTTTATACCGCCGAAAATTTGCCCAGGGTTGACAGTCTTTAATAGTATCTCGTCAGTGGTTCAGCAGATTCAATAGTTGAATGAGCGCTCGCTGCTATTGATGTATTCTTCTAGATATAAAATGCTGATTGGATGATAAAAAAGAATATACCAATAACAGCGAGCGCTTCCTGAACTGAGTCTGATATTAGGAAAATTGTATTTTGAAATTCGCGGGCGCTCTCGATCGAATCGACCGCGCGCAGTCGATTTGAAGTTGAGCCGGTCGATCGTTGCGAGTTGCGACTTGCGACTTTAGCTGCCTAGGCTGGCCTAACCGTGTTCGTTCGTGGTGTTGCGGCACGGCAAACGATATTATTATTGTGCCCCCCTTCTACCCCTCTCGTCGACCATCGAGGTATCCGACGCGACTTGTCCGCAAGTTCCCGGCACATGCAATCGACGAAGGTAGCTTGAGAAGAGGGCAGAAGAGGGAGGAATTCTGAGCGTCGTTGTCGTCGTCATCGTCATCGTTATCGTCGTCGTCGCCGTCGTCATCTTCGTAGCTGTCGCCCTCGTGCATCCTCCCCTCTCCCTCCGAGCGAGGTGTCCGCGCCGCAAGTTTTTCGTCACCGAGGAGTCCCGTTGGTGTAGCGCATCCGTTTGTCCTCATCGCTATAGTTTTCACTTTTCGCTCGACGAACCACGACGTCAGGCAAGGTAAGCGTCCCTCTCAAAACCCACACGCTCGGCACGTGAACTCTCGTTCGCGTCCTCATCTCGATAGCCTCGACGTGTGGTTTCACGCGTGTACCCCGTGTACGTATACCCTCGGTTGCGATGACAGTTATCTGAAGCATATCTTTACTCTCTGGTGCGCCACAGTATTGTTGCTCTGTGTTAACGAAGAATGTAATTTCGACAGAATTTCATATCGCCGGATTCTGGATTTCAAACGTGAAAATATTCTGTAGTGGAGAACTTCTGCATTTTGCACATAAAAGATTAGCTTGTTATTTAAGCTTTTGTGGATTAGTAGATATTTTTTTTTTATACAGGTACAATATGATCTGTTAATCTTGCAAATAATTTTCTAGAAAATATTTCCTTGGAGCAGTTTAAATGATCTAAGTCTCTTCCATATAAAAAAACATTAGCGATTTTTTCTTGTGACAAGTTATTCTTACAAGTATAATTTCTTAATTGTAAACAATGTTCTTGCTTATCGATTTTTCAGTGATCTCTTAATCTTGCAAATAGTTTCCTAGAAAATATTTGCTTTTGGAGCGATTTAAATCACATAAGTCTCCACTAAAAATAACACTAGAGACACTTTTAACCAAGTTCTTATAAATATTTTTTAATTATAAATAATGTACTTATTCATCAATTTTTGAACGATCTCTTAATTTTGCAAATAGTTTTCTAGAAAGCATTTACTTGGAGCGATTTCAGCTACTTATACCACTTTGACATAAGTCTGAAAATAGAGATTTTTTAAACAAGGTCTTATAAATATAATCATTTAATTAGAAACAATGTTCTTATAAATTTTCAGTTTGATTAGAAATTTTAATTTCTTTATCACTTATACAAAATTGAACAACGAAATGTTCGGTTTATCTCGATATAACATTACAATATATATAAAATCTGTTTAGGATTATTAAAATGATTATTAAGGTTGCGTAATGCTAAGTTAAAAAGTTAAAAGTTATAAGTTAAAGAGTTAAGAAGTTAATTAATTTTAACTTTATTTAGTTACATTTTAGATTCTTAACTTTTTAACTTTATATAATTATATTTTATCGGCAACTATTAATTTGATTTATTAAAAGTTAACATTAGGATTGGATCGTTGGCATTATACAGATCTTACACTCGGATTATATGCTTATACATTTGTGTCCGTCGGAAATATATTTTTCTAATTTTAAATAATTTTCAATATTTCAAACAATAAAATAAGGAGCTTCTACTAGGTCATTTCAATAAACGAGCTTTGAAAGGTGTAAATAGTAAACTTTTATTATCCTTTTATTATCATTTCACAGAATATGATAATAAAAGAATAATAAGCTCTTTATTTTATTGTTTGAAATTTATACGAGAAGATTATCTAATATATTTTTATTGTAATTATTCCAATATTTCATTTATGTTTAAACAAAGAATAAAGAAAGCAATCCGTCATCATGACCTAAAATCATGATTTTTTTGAAAAATATAGAAATGCAATTTACTATTTTACAAGATTATTTTCTGGTGCTCCAAAATAATTACGTAAAAACTGGTCAAAATCCGTAAAATACATATGTCTAAAATACATATGAGTCTCCTTATTAATTAAAAAAGACTTTTTAAATATTTTAACTTTATTTTTTAATTTAGTTAAAAAAAAGTTAACTTGAAATTATGAAATAAAATAAATTTAATTTTTAACTTTTTAATTACTTTTTTTCATTAACTTAACTTTTAATTCAATTAATGTCACTATTAACTTTTATCTTAACTAAGCTAAATTTTCAAGGCTGTTAACTTTAACTTAACTTATTGTTAGTTAAAAAAGTTAATTTATCCAACTCTGACGATTATGTATTGTTTTGCAAACATTAATACATATGGTACAATTTTTTCAATTTTTTATGTTTAAAAAAAAGTAAATGTGACAATCGAGAGTCTGCTTTCTTTATATTGTGATAAATGTGCAAAAATTTTTATATTTACACAGAAAATTAATTCCATTTGAGGAAGTACAAATTGATTCAGATACTTGTAAAAATTATTTTAGCTATAATCATATATTTTTTAAATTAAAGACTTTTACTAATTTAAAAGAAAAATATTTTAAATTATGCTGTTTAAATTCTAGAATTAATTAAAGGAAATCATTTTTAATTACTATTAGTTGTACAATATGAAAAGAATAGTTTGACTCAAATGTAATATTATATTGTTTATGTATTTCAGAAACTACAATTCGTAGGCTGGTCACAATATCTTGGATATGAAACGTAGAAATAGTGAAATAAAAGAAGAATTACACTCGAAGAGTGGATGTCCGCGGAAGAAATGCAAAGGAGAATGATAAAGATAATAATGCATTGCACGGTCATGCATGAATAATTGTTACAGTTTATATTACTTTACTGTAGAGAAGTTTGACATATTGGATGAACCAACGTCATCGGGACAACATTATCGTACTGCATCTTACGTATTTATGTACAGCGATAGAGATAATTTTTAAAAGAATATAACATTGTATAAGGATACAGAAGTAGCTTTTTTAACGAAGAGTAAAATTATTTTTAATAATTAGAAGTAAACATATGAGAATCAAATTGTATGTGCCCAATAAGAAGAGAGGATAAGCTACATTACACAAAGATCGGCTTTCCTAAATAATGCTCAAACAGCCGCAAATAATTTGGAATTAAATAAAAGCTTCTTCTAATACGATTCAAGTAAAGCGATAAAAGAAATGCTTTGAGTCATTCTGAGGAGGATGCGTAAGAATCGAGAAAGATTATGTCCTGTGATTGTTGTATTCCATGAGATTGTTTACGTTTGCTGCATGCCATGTGTGACTGACAAACGAGTAAACTCGCATACGCTTTTCTATGGAGACGATGATCTGCTGATGTGATCGTTTTCTTTGCGAGTATCTACTATCACGCTACTTCGGAGAAGATTAAAAATTGGTGTCGTCTCGTGCGACTCAATAAATAAGCAAGCAGACTTTGTGTCTGGTACGAAATTTATTATATTATATAGGCTAGGAATATATGAATAAAATAACTTGTAATGTCATGTTTTACTTTACTTTAACTTCAAAAGCGATACAACTCAAAAAATTAAGTTTTCCAGAAAAGGAGGAAACTTACTTTTTAATTTTATAGAAAATTATTGATTAAACAATATCGACAAAAAAAATTTTTTTAATGTGATCAAATGTCATTTTATTATTTTTGTTTCACAACTCTTATCCATGAGTTGTGATAATTTTTATGATTTCATAAATTATATATATAAATTCACTTTTCTGATGATAGGGTAATGTTTACTAATTCATGTATGATAATTAAAAAAAATGTTTAGTTGTGTCACTTTTGAAGTAAGTGAGTAATATCTGACAATTTTATTCCTTTAAATACTTGTTTATTTCCATAATTTGTGTCAGTTACACGTATTTATATTTGCGTTATTTTGTATTTAGACGCGGAGGTTACAACCGACGAAGTCCTAATGCTGAAAGGAAGCCTGTCGCCGTATCTCGACACTCACAATGAAGAAGAGTCGTCTTATGTAACGCTTAGCAATGGGCCGTATGGTAAATATTATAACACTATTGTATATATAATATCAAGCGTTACTTTCATACATTACTGTATTAGATTAATTCGCTCACTTCCTTGTTACAGCGTATGTAGCAGATTCCCCGAGCACGGAACACAATTCCTACGATCACGTCCTCATAGATGTATACTTTGTAACGCCCATTCTCTGTAAACATTGTAAGTACATCATTAATTATGGTTTGTATTATTCATTATGTGAACCAAGTTAATATTAATGTAGAAGCATTATGAAATTAATTATTCTCATGCCTATCTATCAATATAGATTAACTTTAGTCTTGGTTTCACTTAGTTTTCATTTTTTTTTAGTTCCAAGTATTAGAAAAAGATAAAGAACAAATTAAATTGAGATTAAAATTAATCTATAATGATAGAAATAGATATCAGTCTATTATATCTTTGCTCTCGTCTTTTATTCAATTACTATATTAAATATGTGAACGAACTATCTACTTTATATTGAATAATTACAATTGTGATTTAGAAAAATCACAAAATTTTATTTTATTATAGAAATACATACTGATTTTCAAATTTATTCCACAGGTGAAGATTATATCTGGGGCACCGGGAAAGTGGGAGTCAAATGCAAAGGTAAGACATTCTATTACAATCGTATAATTAGATATAATGTTGAAACTTCATTTTTCTTATTTGTGTCAGACATTCTGCATATTTTGTACGACTCATATGCAAATATACCATCATATGTTTTGATGGTATATTTGCACGATAGATTCGAAAATAGATTATAATTTTTCCGCGCCAAAAATAGTCTTCGATAAATATTACGAAATACATGTATTCGATATCGCGCATATGGGTAAATAGAGGCAATATTTATGACATTTAAGGGCAATGATTTTTAAGTATTTAACATATCTCAGTAATTATACAAGTATATATTTTAGTATTTATCAACGACATGAATCGAGGATACAACTTTTATCGATACATAATAAATATAATATGTATATACTATATATATATATATATCATTTGGAAACAGATCAAGATCTTAAATTATAGTTTTAGAAGGATTCTATTATATTCTATTATATTCTATTAGATTCTATTATATCGTCAATTTGTATCATCAATTAACGTCACGTTATAGACAAATACCGTTATAGACAAACATCCCCTGCTGTTGTCTGAAAACAAAGATCTCTCTTTTTTTTTTCTTCATTTTGGAGGATTCTATTTTTGACATTAACACAAAAAATGAAAAACGTTAGATATGGCAGTGGTTATGTCAAGGGGAAATTAAATTAAATTAATTTAATTAGACTCGATTAAGGGAGATATATCATTATTTTCATTATTTTATCGTCATTTTCGTCTATCGCGCAACAACAGTATCTTCGCTGTTTACGGTAAGGATGTCCAAAAGTAATATCCCGATACTTCCGGGATTCAAGTGGACGTCCGAGTGAACACCCGTTAAATCGCGACAACACCCTCTTCGCCGGGATGAGCATGTGTTGATCGTCGATCTTCGCGTGGATCACCGTCGAGGGCGGCACCGTAGCATAGTAACACACCGGCGACCCCGCGCCGATTTCAAGAGCGGCATGCTATCACGTTCCCCTTCACCTTCGCCGCCACCGCTGCCACCATCGCGCCGGTTTCTCTCCCGAAACTCCGCGGCCTCTCCGGCTCCCGCCAATCCCTCTCCGCGACATCGTATGAATCAGGACCGTATCTAATCGGAGCAGCACTCTCCAATGGTCCGTAGGTATCGTTCAGTCTTTTAATTCAGAATCAGCTAACGCAACATTGCGATCGGAAAATCAAAGTCATATGATTTCTTAAATTACACAGCGATAGCTGTAAAGTTTTTTTTATATAGTAATGCGCAGAAAGAGTTAAAACATGAATAAGTAAATATATAGAGGTGGACACATAAGTATGAATGTTGTACTTACGTCTTCAAGAGCAACATAAATATTCTATCTACGTAATTTTATACTTAACCAATATTTTCTGTGACATTTATTAATACATTTTTTAATAACATTTTTTGAAGAGTACTGTTATATAAATATATAGGATGTCCCAAAAGTTTTTGCCAATCGCTTTTGCGTAGATAGAGCAGACTAAACTGAGTCGAAAAATCCTCTACCATTTTGCATAAAGTTTTGAGAATTTTTTTAGAATTTTTTAGTACCGTATTTTCTCATGTAGGTAAAAATAAGAAAATGCAGTATTAAAAAGTTGATAAAAAATTCTGAAAAAATTCTTAGAGTTCTAAAGAAAAGAAAATAAATAATTTTTGTCTCTTGCAGTAAAGTTTTTCTGTAAAGTTAATAGTATTCGAGTAAAAAATTATTCAAGATTAATATTTGGCAATTTTTAGTAATCAATATCTTGTTAACTATTGCGAAAATGGTTCATCAAAAAATCAAGAGAACTTTTCGACTCAGTTTAATCTGCTCTATCTACACAAAAGCGATTGGCAAAAACTTTCGGGACACTCTGT
>NW_017304864.1:597704-627210 GCF_001594115.1 Trachymyrmex septentrionalis
AAGACGCTGTCGATTAATTTTTATAACATTCTTCAAAAGGAAATAAATTCTTGTTTGAGTATTTTAAGTTTTTTAAAAATTTGTAATGATTATATTTTAAAATTATTATTAAAAAAATATTATTTGTTAATGATAATCATTACTTAAAAGAAAGAAAGTAAATTTGCATAAGTTATCGCATATTTTCTTTCCACATTCCATTTTCTTCATTATTGATTAATACTTATTTCCTCTACTACAGGTTAACTTTAATTCTTAAAATTAGAAAAAGATGAAGAGTAAGTTGAACCGAGATCAAAGTTAATCTATATTAGAGGAAATACAGATTAAAGTTAATCTGCATTAGTAGAAGCATAAAAAAGTTAAATGAAATATTTTTGTTTTTATCTGTTTAATCGCACTTCGAGAGGTATGAATTTGAGAATTTAAAGATACTGTAGCGCATTTGTTTCTATGCGAAAAATATAAAAAATACATGAAGAGAGAGACCAATGTATTTAAAACATAATTCACATATAATATAGGAATTTTCGAAAAATTGTGACTTGTGCCACTTTTCTTGCGAGAAGTGAAGAGAGAATGAGTGAAGAGAAACACCTATTCTTTTTTTAAAGCGAGCTTCTTGATAAATACATTGATAATTTTTGCTCGCATGTTTCGAATATAATGACATTTATTCATATGATACAAAATCAATTTTAGTGAATTATATATCGCGAATCTAACTCGTACTGTCAGATTATTGGTTACCTATTATGACAAATCGATGATAGAAGTCATTTGCAAGTGCGTTGCGAGATACGGAGAAAATATTTCACGATAAAATGTAAAACATCACTTACATAGTACGCGGAATATTATGTATGCATTTGCTCGATACTTTGGTCTTAAAATAAACGCATTTACTTCTAGTTTTGGTCAAAAACGTTGTCTTATCCGCATCATTCTCTTATCGTTAATTTTTGCATGACAGTCTTATTTGACATGCTATCTTCTACGCAAGCGAACTCGCGTTGTAATTAATTAGACCAAGTAACAGGCTCGATCCGCCACGTGACGATCGATTGTTTGACCAATTATATTGCCCGATATCACTAGCGAACCTAATGATGACTTCATCTAATTCGGATCTCTGTCTAATTGACCACATCGCCTATCATTACATTATCTGTCTAATCTCGTAAATTACTACAGAATTTCGACTGTCTCATTTTCTCATTACATTAAATTTTAACAACAGATCCTACGATTAATTTGAAATTTTTTTTAGAGAGAATCTCGAATATCATTTTTTATTCCATCTTATTCTTATACCTCTTGATATAAATAATTAAGATTTGAAAGGAAGAACTATAAAGTGAACTAAAAGTCTAGAGAAAAAAAAAATTATATTAAAATTAACAAACTCCTACATTGAAAGAAAAGTTTTTCGTATTTGTGATTATAATTGCATTCTAAAATTTTGATTACAAGCTTTATTTTTGTAATTATTACTGTTATAATATTAGTAATTAATTACATTTACATATAGATCTATATATTAAAAAAAAAATATTGTTCCGAAAATGACTGCAAAATTTATAGTCGTTTTCGGAAACAACGACATATTTTTATATATGCATATATAAAATCATAAATATAATTATTATTACTAACATTATAGCAACTATGTTATAGTAACTACAAAAATGGAGCTTCTACCATATTTTATCGTGCAATTATAGTCACAAATACTTCTCTCTTTTTTTTTTTCTTTCCGTAACGATCATCTTCATTTTATATTCTTTTCTGAATGTATGTGCTTATTGTTTGATGATAAATGACAGTTTGACTCTCGAGTGTTAAATCTTGCGTACGACGTAATTTTGCATCGATGGTTTACTAATATTTATGTGCGGCAACAAATCTACTTTGGCAGAGCTATTTCTAAAAATACTGCGATAACCGGCGCGATCCGGTTTTCGGGAGCGCCAAGGGTTAATCGTGCTCTCAGCTTTGCTTGTTCTTGCTGCAAAAATTGTTGTACACGCTCGACGTAATTTCGCTCGCGCGTGTGCGACGGTTTTACATGGTCGAGGTGTTTCACTTTCCCTGGAAGTAGTAGTGACGTGCGAGTGCGGCCGTTTCGCTCGCGAAGGAATAGCGCTGGCACGTGGTAATCCTTGAAAATCGGCGCGTTCGATTATGAAGCCGCGAATGGGCAAGCGGAGCCGGCGAGCGAGCGAGCGAGACGCATTTGTACGCCCACGCGACAGCAATTCGCATTTGCATCAAACGACGAATTGCTGAGCTGCTTATCGAACGCTGCGAAATTCAATCTGTTTTTTTCGGAATACATAATAGTCACGGACGGTAGATTTGGTATACTTCGACGCAAAAAATCTAACATTTAACATCGTCAGAAATTATAGACACGACAGCCCTGTCTTTACACTTTGCTTTATACTCTTATGAAATATTTGTGTTTATCCTGAAATTGAAAACAAAAGTTGCGTGATGTTAGAAGCTATGGTCGAGATAAATTGAATTATTAAGAAATTACGAAATTATTATTATGAAATCGTGTAATATTAATAGTTCATAGTTGATTTCAAAATCAGTAACACAGTTTTTACTGATGCTATAGTCAATATAAATAAGTGGTTTAATATCAATTTAATATCAATTAAATGAACTTCTTTGGTCTGAACTTTTTTAGCAATATATTTTTAATCTTGAAAATTGGGAATTTTCATGCAATTTTTTGAAATTTTACTTTTAAATTTATATTCTGATTTGTTTTAAACATTGTTTCTTTGATCATTTTTTTCTTGATATAAAATATTGACAATTGGTTAGCAATAAGTACGGCATACATATCTGTGTAAATTTAACAATTTTGTGAGTTTGTTAGTTTTTATTTAAAAAAATAAAGACTGATAGAACACAATATACTCAGCGAAAAAGTCTGATACTATATAGTAGTAAATCTTCTCTGTATTATGTTACAGATTTTGCGGCTTTAATTGTAGAAAATGATAGATATAGTCTCGCAGAATCTGTCTTCTATTAATTTCTAATATATTTGTAATATAGTTTATTTGCATTGCTTGCACTCAAATTTATTTTAAAGTTGTATTAAAAAATTCTCTAATCTTACTTAGAATTTTGAATAAAAATATGGAAAATCCAGAAATTTTAAAAAAATTTTTTTACAGATTTTTTAATAAACAACGGTTTTAATTTTTGAAAATTGATCAACTTTTCTTTAGAAACATTTATTATTAGGTCGAATATTAATTATTCGTTTGCAACTTTTATAAATCAAGCTGATTTTGTATCTAAGTATACTCTATAAATTTCTTAGAGTAAAATTTCACACCAAAAGAATAAAAATATTGCCATTATTGAAAAAGAGTGAAAAATGTTAAATAAACTCTTGAATAAAAGTGACAAATTTTTACTTTTTTTTTTTGGAAGTAACATTTCACACGTGAAAATTTGCCACTCTTATTTAAGAGTGCACATTTTTTATTCTTTTTCAGTAATGGTTGTATATTAATTCTTTTGGAGTGAGATTTAACTTCAAGAAATTTGAGAAAGTAATCAGACATTTTAGTTAAGAGAATAATATAATTAATTGCAGAATCTATTAAAGCTAGACTTCACATGCTTATTATTAGATTTTTTATTTTCGGTTTAAACATGTTTTGATTGCATCTAAATATTCGTATATCACGATTCAACAATTTGATACTTTTTTATTTAGTATACTTTTCACTATTATCACGTGATATGCACATGATACACGGAAGAAATAACTTTTTAATTTCAATCTCGGTTTATTGTTTTTTTTTTCTATTTCTAAAAATTAGGAAAACATAGAATAAATTATACCTTGAGATTATAAAGTTAATCTTACATTGATGAAACTGGGTCTTAAAGAGTCACGTTCTGAAAGTGAATAGATAGTCGCATCTTTTCCATCTTTTCTCTTTTATTTTATCTTCTATAATTCAACCATATGTCTCCTGGAGTAATTGTACTGGATAATACATTTACTCTGTTGGTAAGACGGAAGTCGTACGAGATAAAATATTAATTGATCGAGTAAATGTCTCCGTAGCGGTTCACACGATCGAGTGTGCGAAACGTTCAGGAGAATTTAATTGGTCGCGTCCGCCTTCGCGCGTACACATCCCGGTAAATTTTCACGCTTCAGTGTACAAACGCGTTTGTGGAGGCACGCTTCTTGCCAAATTGCGATCAGCTGCTTCGGCATAAATCTCCGACCGGTGTCAACGGAATACCTTCGCGGAATAAACGCGCGCGAGAGATACGGAACGGCGCGGCGGGGAGACGGAGAGAAGAATTTATTGCGTGTTCTGGGATAAATCCCATAAGTGCATTAAAACGTGGGACGAGTCCGGAGTCGGAAAAATTGCGAGTGGAAACAAAACTGCGTGCACCATGGTATACGCATTATATTTTATCACTCGCGAATTACACGTGTATGTCGAATTTTCGTTTTCTACCAACGTAAATTTTTGTGATTACATTTCTGAACGTAAATTATCCGCAATATGAATTTTGTATATGGAATGTCTGTGTAAATATTTTATTATTGAATTATTTCGCAGTTCTTTAGTTTTTAATGTATATATAGTTAATAACTATGAATATATTGGGTTGGCAAGAAAGTAATTGCGTTCCTTTTAAAAGGCATCTATCAGTAAAAACCGCAATTACTTTCTTACCAACCAATATAAATATATCTTGATAGAGTAAAGTTTCAACTTTAAGAATCTCTTTTTTTAAATTGCGATACGACAATTTTTAACGGAGCAATTAAAGTAAAAAAAATGATCATTTTATTTATTTCGCGATAATTCAGTAACCAAAAATCGTAGGAATATTTAAAAAAATGATTTTGTAGAGAAAGTATCAAGCTTTCACGATAGGTAGTTGAAAATTTTCTCAAATTTGTTTTGGGCACGTTACGAATCCACAAAGTGAGAAGAAAATTTTCCGTCTTTTTCAGCTCGTAATTTAATTGGTATGTAAAAATTACCAAACTCATATAAACTTAAAAAATGTGGTAAGCTTTAAAAGTAGAGATTTCAAGCTTTAAATCCCCTTTTTTAAATTTAAATTTCATTCATTATTGACGAAGATATTGTATATACTTTGAGCTAAAAAAACGCAATTACTTTCTTGCCCACTCAATAGATAAAATGTGAAATATATCAAATTAATTGAAAAATTAACTGTGGTTCACTCAGAAAAAAAGACAGTGATAGCAACAATAAAATAGTAATTATTTAATTATATGTGTACATTAATTTATTCAACTACGTACATAAATTACACACTGAATTTATATATAGTTATAATTTTATAATCAATATGTTTCTTTCTCCGAGTGTTTTCCCTAAAATTGAAGTTCTTAAAATTTTATCAATTTAATTACTAATTATAAAATTATAAAAATATACTTATGCTTATTGGCAAATATCTTGTTTACTCAGTTTCTAACACAATCGATTTGGGGGCAATTAAAAAATATTTCTCTCTCGTGGAGCTCGTTATCCTCGTGTCGATTCGCGGTTCGTGCAGTCGAGGGCGCGCATCGCGATGCATCGACAACTCCGTCAGTTGCTGACAATAAGGCTGAAAAAAAAAAAAAGAAATATCGTGGGTCTGCGATGCGCTTCGCTTCCTCGGCGCACGAAGCTGTTTCGAAGGACAATCGAACGGGGTCAAAAGTCCTCGCGTTGCTACGCGAAACGTTACGAAGCCATGGAAACGAGCTGTCGCGCAAGCGCCTCGCATTTTCCCTCCCCGGTTTCCCCCCATGGTCCTCTCCTCTCTTTCGATTTTCCGCGATTTCCGGCTGAGCAAGTCGCGAGTTTTCCCACTTCTCGGCCTTTCAACATCGAAATCTGGTTGCCTCTTCTCGTCCCGATGTTCTTTACGTTCACCCGACATTCTACACATTTAACATGACGTCTAATTTAATTTTTAATTTGCGTATCGCATTATGATGGTCTCGATATCATTGCATCTGTTTATGTATCACGTTTATACATTATTATATATTATTATTCAAATTTCTATTCTTAATAAGAACTTCAACCATCTGTCGAGTCATTCTATTTCGAACATAAATCAGATATGAATAAGTATATGTGACAAAAAAAAAATATCAATTGAATGCACCTGCTATTTTTAACGTTTTTTAAATCGATAATTAAGATAATAAGATTCGGAAACATTAAAACAGCACATATCAAATGGAACTCTTTAAGAATTTAAAAAATAATTCATGCAAAAGATGAACGAAGTCTTTCGATAATCAGAAATCCACACGTCTGCGAATTAGATGTAATAGTTTATTTGATTATCATTATTTGTGATTTACGTAAATTTGATTATTCATATTTTCGCGAATGTCGCTAAATATGATTATTTAATTATATTTTTATATTTAATAGTCTATGATTATTGTGTTAAAAATGGCCTCTTTTAGCGCATATACGTTAAATAAAAGTAAGAATATCAGTAAACTAGTCAATCTTTCGGGGGGAAAATCGTGTCGACGGATGATGCATTGTTAGGGTGTATGTGCAGCGGCGCAGGTGAAAATGGCGTATGTCGCAACAACTACGGCTGTTGACCGCCACGAAAGTCGTGTTCTTGACTTGCTGCAAGACTTTCTCATTGCTCGTTTCAGCGTAATACGAGCTACATTTTTAGTCAACTTGGATTGGTTTATTAATTATAAAATTAAAAATTCATTTTTCTTTGTTTTAATATTTTTTATAATAAAAAGGGACACCCGCGTATGCCAAATGTTTAAAAATATAAATAAAAATATTAAAAGAACGATGGGTATATATATATATATTTTTTTTTTTTCGAGAGAGATCATCAGATAGTTAAATAAGGAAAAATCAAACCATTTTAATCTTTATTCGAATATTTTAACATTGACATATCGATATAATTCAGAGAAGCATAGTTTAATTAAACGAGTTATGGATAAAATCGCATTTACACATCGCGATGAATTATATTTTTATCGTATAACAATCGGGATTATAGCGTGCTGGAAGATGTTTGTCCGCTCGCTGTATCTGCGATAGTGATCGATCGGAACACCACGCGACGAATATTGGGTCAAACAGCACGATCTAAGTTCACCACTCGACGGCTAAAAATGGTGCCACTGTTCATTGACTTCAAGGATGACTTCAATCAATTATTTGCGACTAGGCGTAGTGGCGTAGTTCTCTACCGGTCGTGTAGTAAAGCCGATACCTGCACTAAACCTTAATCCTTCACGCTGTTGTCTCTGATGTATCGGTCACGCTACATTTCGCCGTTTGCATGCGATAGATTACGTGCAACAATATATATAGTCTGTCATTGCATCCTGTGTAGATATCGAATTGCGCTCTTTGATCATTATTCATTATCAAGTGACAGTGAAAATCTATCACTTTTATACTGAACGACTATCCTATGTATGTATCTTTCGAAGGTCTATAATTTATTTTAATTTAAGAAGGCTTTCTATTAAATCTTTTGATATTTAAAAATGTATTCTCTTTCTATCTAAAATTTCAATATTTTTATTACAATAATATAATATATGGAAATTTTACTTTTGAAAATTATCTATGCGTAGAAGCTTGTGTATTTTGCTCTTTTGACTGCTTCATGAAAAAAACCACGTTATAAAAATATTCAAGAGTTCAGCGCGAAGAATATAAAAAAAGTATATTTTACTGAATATATCTAAATCTTTATAGAGTTAAAATTTTTTTTATAGATTTTTTTATGGATATTTATCTTACATATTGTAGGCATAAATAATTTGTGAGATGTAAACAAATTTTCGGTATATTATTAAACTTTTAACGCAAGGTTGATAAAAGATTATGTTTCTTTTTAAGAATAAAATATTGTTTTTCTTCTTCACAAACATGTTTTTAATGCTTCATACATGCTTTAAACAGTATTATAAAAAACATGTTTAAAACATAGCAAAAACATCGATTAAGCATGTTTTTAAACAGTTTAAAACATAATTTTTATCAACCTTGTCTATTCTTGAACTTTTAAGTATCTTTATACCTACTACTTTTTGCGATATGTATCTACACAGAAAAAACAATTTTGCTAAAGTATCTAAAATTTACATAAAAAATTGTTTATTTGGCTAAATTAACTTAGTTTGTCTTTATTTCTTTCAATGGAAAATGTGTGTTTAAGTTATGTAATATTTAATTTATATACATACATTTTTCAACGAAAAAAAAAAAATAAATAAATAAAAAGACAATTTAAGCCAAACAATTTTTTTCTCAATGTAAATACAGATCTAAAAATAATTTTGTTGGATTATAAAAATAATTATGTAGAACGCTCAAGCTTTTTCCTACTCGAATGTTAAAACTTGCAGCATTGCTCATCCTACTTGCTATTTTCTGCATAATTATTTTGATAATCCAAGAAAATTATTTTCAGATCTGTATTTAAATTTTCAGGTATTTCATTTAGCAAAATCGTTTCCGTGCACTCTCTTTTGACTATAAAAAAAAAAATAGAACCTGAGCGTTTGCACAGAAATTAGAGAGTTTACAGCGAAATTAGTATCCGTTTTATCTCCCTGACTAACTTCCACGTCGGTTTGTCATATCCGCGGCGCATCGCCGCACTTCATTTCACACGCTCGATAGCTTTTTGATAGCTGATTGGCAGTGCCTGCAGTCTATGGCCTTAATCGACCGATTTCCAACGACAAAACCTTTCTCTTCTGCACCATTTGTACGATTTACTGTTGCGCTTCGGGCCGCGCAATTATCACCAGCCCTGCCTGAAAATCGTTTTGTCCCATCCACATATACAACTGCACCGTAATCACATTGAGGATTCCATTTCCCTGACAAATTTCCAGCCATAGAGAAATAAAGACGTATTACCAGTTTTAATCAAATGTTTAATTAAATTAAAATTTATGAGAATTTATTATTATTACGCGCATCAAACTTAAGTTAGAAATACATATTAATTTTTTTTCTGCTCTTTTCATATCAAACTGCTACACAGTTGATCAATTGTGATAATAATTGTATGATAAACAGATAGAAATGAAACACTAAAATTAATTAAATTAAACGTATTATTGTATCAAATTCTTTATAATGGATATTTACAATAGACAAGAGAGAGGCGAAACTGCTGATAATTTTTACATAATTTTTAATACGTGTAATTATGCGGTATCAATCACAACGTGATTCGATTATTTATGCGTGAATGAACGCCCCAATGAAAATGGTCTGCTTTATATCGCGGATCAAATTCTT
The DNA here is from genome assembly GCF_001594115.1 of Trachymyrmex septentrionalis. Lineage (NCBI taxonomy): Eukaryota > Metazoa > Arthropoda > Insecta > Hymenoptera > Formicidae > Trachymyrmex > Trachymyrmex septentrionalis. The sequence continues at coordinate 607,058 of NW_017304864.1, forward strand.
ATATTAACTATTAAACTTTTTCCTCGCACACGCGCTGGTGCATCGTTTCACTTCACTTCATTCGATAGCCTTTTGATAGCTGCTTGACATTGTCTGCAAACTGTGGCCCTAATCGATCTTCTTGAAACGACAAATTTCTTCCTTCCGCATCGATTCGCTGTTGCAGTTAGCAAGTGTCCTTATTGTCTACTGAAATTAGTAAATTCGGGAAAACTCCAATGCCCGTTTCCACCAATGTAGATTAACTTTAATTTTTTATTCAACTTACTTTTCATCTCTGTCTAATTCTTAGAACTAGAGAAAAAAATAGTAAGTCGAAGCGAAATTAAAATAAGCAGACATGCATAAGTTGTTAATTTTTATGTTCAAAAAATACGTGAAAAAAAGATAAAATGTTTCTTCATTTTACAGCGTTTTTTTTTTTATTTTTAAACTGCGATAACCATGTAAGTGTAACCCGAAATTTACGCGAGCAACATAAAAATAGATGGGGGGTTTTTCTTAGAGGTATTTTGCAAACTCCGATACGAAGTTTTCGATGGATTTAGCGAAAATTCGTTGAACCTTCTATCGATCTTCAGTAAATGTATCCCCGTGCTGGCAATCTCGATGCATCACTGCACTTCACTGCACATATCTCGTACGATAGTCTTTTGATAGCGGGGCCTGCAGTCTATGGCCTTAATCGAGCAATTCCAAACGACCGACCTCAAACCCTTCCTCTCGTCTCTCTCTCGGTTTATGCAACCGGCACATGTTGCACTTTAGTCTGCGTCGGTGCAAATCGAGATGCAGTACGACCTTAGGACTGCGTTCGGCTTCCTCATTGTACGAAATGGACCATTGTTTACGATGGACGTAACTTGAACTCTGGAGAATATGAGGAGAATTTAGGGATTTTAAAACTCGGGCGATAAAGTTTAAGAATTTTATTAGTGAGGGACGTGGACGAAATTGTAGGAAAAGAATTCAAATATCTTAAAGCGCCCTTTAAGAACGTGGTTTTACATGATTTATGTACTACGACTGTCTCGAAAGAGTTGAAGACTTGAAAATTCAATATATAAAATTCAATATATCAAAAGCTTCTTGAGGGAATCTTCAAGTTCTACAAAAATCTTTGTAATTTCAAATCTATAAAGTCCATTCTATAATTGCGTAAATGTCGTTGTTGTACGAGTAAGTGGTTGTTGTAGTTCTAAGAATTGATCAATCACACACCCAGAGAAGAGGTCTCTTCGATTTAAAGATGTTTCTTCGCTACATGGTTAAAGAAAAACTTTCTTTGATTTGTAAACGTCATTTTTTTTATTTAATCATTATTTTTTTTAACCAAATAAAATTTATTTGATTTAAAGAAATCATGATTTGAACGTCATTTCTTGGATTTGAACATAATTCCTTTAAATCAAATAAATTTTATTTAATTAAAAAAAAAATGTTTAAATCAAAGAAATGACGTTCACAAATCAAAGAAATTTTTTCTTTAATACATAGCAACGAAACATTTCTTTAAATCGAAGAAATCTTTATCTGAGTGTAATCAAATATGAGGAGATATTCGACTGTCATTGATTAATTCTTACAACTACGCTTACGTAATTGTAAAATGGGTTTAAGAATTTGCAATTCCACATAGAACATTCGAACAAGATTGTTTGTTAAAAAAAAAATCATAAGAAGTTTCTTTATTAATTTTTTTGTTACTCTTAAACGATGCATCTTTTATATAGTACCAATATACATGTGGATGTTTATACGTTGTTACTTCACATCTAAATGCGTGACGAAAATAACAGCAACTTGGCAAAAAGATTGAGTTACCTAACGATATTTTTTAATCGGCCGCGCACTGATGCGTCTCTACGATGAGTCCAAAATTGCGCTTCTTCTTTCGCGTCGCGATATTACCTTTGCCGCCAGTCACTATAGTGTTCGTACCGAAAAGGGAGCAGTGGGCCGAGATCTGTCGGCGGATTCGCAAGTCATGCAGCTTAATGCCTCGCGGAGATATCCCGACGTCATCTTGTCGGCCGCACGAATAAAAGCGACGGAAAAATGCACAAGCCTGACGTAATTCACTGTGTATGCTGCCGTGTTCTAGAGGAGCGGACTAATTAGACGTTGCTGGCTGTAATGAGGAGTCCTTTACCGCCCGCAAGAATCGCTCTTACATGATCGCGTGCGCAAATCGCCGCGAATTGACGGAGAAAAATCGCCGGCTAATATCGTCACGGAAATAGCATTGAAACGACTCCATTCTATCATAGATATAAATGCGTATTGGCAAATAAAGTATCGTGTTAAAGTAGAATCTTCTGAAATGGTGCAGCATAATTTTTATAATTCAGAAATATATTAGGAGTTTTATATGTATAACACGAAAAAAGAGAGAACGATTTTGCTGAAGTATCTAAAAAATTTATAAGATCTAAGTAGCTACAAGATTTAAAAAGAATTTTGTTGGACCATCGAAATGATTATGTAGAATAGAATATTAAGCGTTGATGACGGTGCTGCAAAAAGTTTTAATATTCCAGCAACGAATTTACATAATTATTTCGATGCTTCAACAAAATTATATTTTCAGATTTATATCTAAGTTTTTAGATATTTCAACAAAACATTCTTTCAATGAACGATTTAATTTATTAGTTCATGTACATTATAGCGTTTTATATATTGCGTTATATATATTGTATGAACAGCATGATGTTTTATAAAATTTTATAATAATATAAAATAAATCTCTCTACGTGTTTATTAGAAAATATTAAAATATTAAAATATTTTAGATTTTTTATAAAGATATGTATATAACAATATATATACAGTGAGAGCAAAAAGTATTTGTATAAAAAATTTGTTAAAAAAGCCTTATTTGTAGAAAATAAATATTAATTAGCAATTTTATACAATAAATACATTCTGTTCTAACATAAATAAACAAGCTTTGCATGTATTCCTGATTTTAGAATTAAATCTCTGGTCTGTATGAATACTTTTTGAGCATTCAAACAATACAATTTTTCGCTTATTTTTCAGATGATATATTTTGTATAATTAATACATATCTTTTTGGTATATATAATTTTAAGAAACATACAATCTATTTTATTCTTTATGAATAAATTATTAATTATCCAATAAGAAATGATCGTCAATTAAACGTCGAATCGACATTAAATTGAAGTCATCGTATTTATATCGATTCGACATCAATTCGATAACTCATTTCTCGCTGGATAATATTTTAAAAATAAAAATAAAATTAAAAAAAAAATATTTTCTTTATACGAATACTTTTTGCACTCACTGTATATATATATGTGTGATATAAGTATATTTGATTTTGTTTATATCGATACGATATCACTTTATCTTATTTTTTTTTTTATAAACATCAGATAATTATCAGTCTTAATCAGTTTAAGTGTCTTCATTTTAATATAATAATTCGTAGACCCGGAAAAATATAGATATCCATGAATTTTTACCTACCAACGAATGATAAATGTTGCGGTCTTGATTGATTATTCGTTCATAGATAAAAAATAATAGATTAAACGTTTTTAATTTTTTTTTCTCTTATAATGGCATGACAATGAAATTATCTTATTTATATATAATTACTCCTCATGTAGAGATGGAATATCCTCTTTAATTTCTTCAGTACTACCGTCGACTTTAGTCGACAGACGCCAAGTGCCTCATACGCGGCGCTCTTTAAATAATATTTAATTTATTTAAAAATTTTTAGCTAATTTTTTTTATTTATAAGTAAATAAAACTTGTGTACAAATCAATAATAACTTTATTGGGCACGTGTACATAAAGATATCCGTGATCTTTACATAGCGATAAGTGCTCACGAGTCTCGTTTCTCTCTGCCATCGGATAACGCGACGAGAGTCCGCCATACCAGGTTAATCTTATTCGCGTAACGTCTTAACAACGCCGGCATCTGTGATCTACGATGGAGTCGTGAGGCGGAATTATTTCGAGAAAAATCGAAGATCGCGCGACACTTTTTCATTTTTATCGCGACAAGGGGGAGATCTGCATTGCGACACTGTCTCTCCTGCTCTTTTTGGAAACTCAATTGGCATCCTCGTTTATCCGATTTTAGCGCGATGATCTATACGCCATAACTCCGGTTATCTCACCCCTTCGAAGACTGATGTGCGTATGGATCACACCCGGATTGGAGGGAAAGCGTGCAGATCGAAAAATTGAATGATCTACATTCATGGATAACGTAAAATCCTATCTGAGAAGTAATCTCGATTTTACGTGGGTGTGTAAAACAAGAGGTGTATTCAAAACGGTACGACGAAATTTGTTTTTTTTTTGTGTGTGATTGATTGAATTAGTTTTTTTCCATTTTGAAAATGAGAATTTCTTTCGTGGAAGAAAATGTTTTTGGGCACTGCTAGAAATTAGAATATCTTTGAAAAATGATTTTCAGAGAAGTTATGAATCGTAAATAATTTGATAATTAAAATGACATGACAGATATCATTAATTCTCGCGCATCGATATTTGTTTTGCTGTATTTATACCTATATTTTTATACTTTAGCATATTTTGCGTGTATGATCTTGCGTGTATTAAGCAAAACATACACGAATAATTAGCACGACAATAACTTTTTAAACGACACGATAAAAGAAAGCATATCAAAGAATAATATTAAAAAATTTTCTTTTCAAATATTATGGCAAAGATTTAATCTAAAAAATCGATTGTTTAATTAAATTAAATTTAGACTTTATACGTATTTCAGGAGCGATTTCTCAAAAGCTTTCCTAAAAATAACCTCGATTTTCCTTTATCAAAATCATATCAATCACTAAACTCGAAACAAAATGATAAAGCGATCACGAAGTCTTGAATAAATTCGCTCGTCTAAAATCCCCAGTTATACCCCTCAGTCGAGCTCTAATCGATATTAGAGAACCACTCCTGAAATTCTCTCAACGCGCTACCGCACTCGACACGCTGAAACGTCGGCCTTGGCCAGCCGCTGTGCTTGTCAAGGATTTCGTATCCTGGGCGTCGATGACGTCGCTCGTTGTCCAAGGGTCGGAAAACTCGGAAATAGATTGAACGGTGGGGGAAATGAGGCTCGCGTCGATGTGCACGTATGCACGTAACCAGCATGTATAGTCGCGATATGCAATTTGTCTTTGACAGTCGTGTATATTTTCTGGCATATCGATCATACGACGATATCTCCTTTCCTGAGATATTTTTTTTTCTTAGTCTTCTCGGTCATTGAGATATCGTTGATACTGTTAATATCATGTAGCATGTTTTATTGGTTGTAATTAGCTGTTTTCCGTCTTACATAAACGTAAGAAAATGCCGCGCCAAGTGCATTGGCACACACGCTCGTTTATTAAAGTAATGTATATTGTAATATTTTTCTGTTCTCCGTTCTGTTCTGACGTTCTTTAAAATATAATTTTTATTGGTTGGTTGTGCGATATGTATCATCGAAGATGCGTTTTGTCCTCGAGACGCATTCGTTCGGTGACAGTTTGTATAGCTTACCGTCGTGTACGTGCATTGCCGCTCGTACGCGAGCTCGGTATCAAGTCCGGTCGATTAAACTAAAATTAACTCGTCCAGTTCGCGCGAGCGAGTTCCCTCTTTTAGAGCATTGCCTTCACATCGACATGTCCTTATATCGTCCTGGAACTACCCCTGACAGTCTCTGCTTTATCTTATATATGCCTTTGAAGACACATTAATGAATTAAAAATACACTGTGTGTCTTATTTTCAATCTCTCATTTTGTAAATTTATTAAAATTTTGTTAAATTTTGTTGATTTATTAAAATTTATTAAAATTTTGAACCGACAATTTATCATATTATTATTTGTTGTAAATAAAGTTTTACAAATCAAATTTGAAGTAAATTTTGATTTTCTATTTATTTAATATAATATTGGACCTTAGTAAAGTTTATATTTTGTAACTAATTATATAATTCTATTCTTTAACATATTCTTTTACATATTTTAATTTTATATTTTATTTCTTATTTTCTAAATTAATTAATGAATCGTGTTAGTAAGAATAATTATTTATTTTACATTTAAATTAGAAGCTCCTCCTTGAGGCGTTCTTTTAAGATCGTATTTTACTATTGGCAACTTGATTTGTTAGAGAGATTTTTATGTATTAATTATTAATTAAAGGTTGATTATTAATTACAGTATTTATCTATTTATGCATAAATAGTCACTTCGAGGCGTTTTGTCTTGCACTAGTTTCCAGCACTCATTCGAGAATTTATTTTTATCTGAATTATAATGAAAGATAATAGTCTGGACTTTATTTTATCCTTCGACATCTGTCGATAAATGCGTACTTTAGTCTGCCCGAGGCGCTTTTTGTGAATCTATTTTACTCCCACATTTGAGAGCGTACTTCTGCCTCGAACGAGTTAATAATGAATATCGATTGAGTACTTTTCTATGCTAATGTGTTTTAATGTATGTTTTAATGTAATCACTAATACAGATTGTATTTTTTTCTTGCACAAAGTGCATTGTCTAACAATTAATTTTTTATCAATTTTTTGTATGTATAATGCCTTATATAACATAACGATCTATACAACGCTTTTATCGTCAATTTGAATTTATGTGATATATAATAGCATTTAAATATACGCCTTGTTTAAAAATAAACGTTTAAACAAATACAATGTGTTCTAATATAGAATAACATTCGTATCTACATTGAGAGGAAAATATACCTGCTAAATTTTAATAAATAATCGTTTGAATATGGGAAATAAATATTTGCCGAATAAAAAATTTAATAATTAAATTAATGGTTCTTGTGCCAAATAAATATATGTTTACATTTAGTAAATATTCAACTTTAAACAAATATTTATTACAAAAATTTAGTACATTTTTCTTTAAGTATATAACTTTTTTGCATGTAAACAGAATTTTTACAGAAGTTTTGTTAAAAAACATTCCATTTCATAACGTTTATGTTAAATAGAAGTTTCGAAATTTTTTGAAGACATTATTTCGATATGAATGATTTAAATCTCGAAATTAGACTTCTTAATTTATATCAGAATGTTATGTAAGAGTATGCAGATTTTTTTTTTTAATAAGAATTTACGGAAGTAAGAAAAAAATCGTTACAAATAAAACTTTTTTGTACAAATATCAAATTTTCTCACTTCTTAGATATATTAATTATTCTGATTGGAAATGCGTGATATATTGCATCACAAAGAAATAAATCTCGATCGATCTGCGATGAAGAATTTGATCATCGTCCAAATTCGATTATCGTCTTGCTCGACCTCGTTACATCCGCCGGTGCATTCTGGAATATACATGTTTTATTTAGCTACTGTGGTACCTCTTTCTATTCGTTGGGGTTTAAAAATTTTATTTGGTTACTCACGATTTATTGCCGGCTGTGCGACTTTTTTAGCGTCACAAACGAAGGTTGGAAAACAGAAACCAGAAACACTCGAGGTACACTGCAAATGTGAGCTGGTATTTATTCTTTCATCTATTTAGCGTCGCATTTAATATTAGATTCAGCTATCTAACAAGCTTCATGCGTCTAATACGAAAGTGGTTCGTTAAATTGAGTTATTACGATATTCAACATAATAAGCGTGTAATATCAGTTAATGGCGTTTACCTTCTACTTTATTCGTAGCTAAACACGAATATGATTTTTCTAATACAAAATTCAAGTTTTGATAAATAGGTAATATGACATTTGAATTGTCAGAAACTGAATTCTTTGTGACCAATTTCATTTTTAAATTTTAACGTTAATTTATAATGTCACATTAATTTTCCCTATATTTTTTACTTCACGGAATCGATCAGTGTGGCTTGTGAGAAGTACATTTAGCTCGTAAAACGCGCCTCGAAAACGCGAACCTCCCTTCCGACGACGACGACGACGACGACGACGACGAGCGCGGCGAATGGCGTGGCGTACGTGGACGCGCGCACGATTTTCTTTCGTCGTAATTTCCGTTGCAATTAGCCTACGGCCGCGTTTCGGGGAATGCCGGGATGCACGCGACGGAGCTGCATTGATTCGCAGATACAGAGGCAGCGCAGCGGAGGCGCGCTCGGGGCGCGGAGGTCATGGGTAATGGAGTGCACCGTCACGTTGCTATGGGAAATTCGGGATTCCCCGGGTTAAGGGTCGAGGGATAGCCGCTCGCGATCGAAAGGCTTCCACAGACAATCGCTATTTAAACCTTTATGCCTCATTGTTTCGTCGATGCGTCCGACGGTTATGACAGATTAATTAGCGTTGAATTAATCCGTTTGAGCGAATAAATTAAAGAATAAAATAAATCGAGTAAAAAAAAATCACATTTATTTGTGTAATTCAAACCGAACGGGATAACAGCTTTTATTTATCTTTTTAATTAGACGATAATTGATGCACTTTGTACATTTAATTAATTGCTCTGCAAGCTGTGGATATGCGCCAATTAATATTTGGTATTTGGTCATTTGAATTTGGTCATTTCTGTATTGTGTACGACAAGATTTAAATTAAATTTATCGATGGCATCTCAATTTATTCGCTTAAATTGTTCCTTTTCTTTCTCGCTACTCGATAAATAATCGAGGCAGTAACAATAGCGAATAAATTATTGCCGCTCGGCAAAATTTTAAGAATGTTACGAACACAGGTAAATATCACCACGGTAAACCGGGACTCGTCATCGATGACGATTGCATGTCTAATTATCGATATTTCGAGGTATACGGTAGTTCAGCGAGTTACGTAACGTCACGCCGTTGTAACGCGACGCGTTAACGATTCCTCGCTCGGCCCCTCGTCTCGCGATTTTGTAAATTGCAACATGACGATCCATCTGATGCGACGTCTTTCTGCACCAGCGGCAATCCTCGCTAAAAAGTCCGGCGATCGATTCGTGGAAGGTGTACGGGCGGTGCAACATTCGCGCACGATCAAGATAAAAGATAAAAGATAACGCGGGTTTCGACTCTTCTCGCATCGTGTCGATGCTGTCTAATTTCTTCCATGACTAAACGGGATAATTTTTGCATCTCGCGAAGGATGTCTCGAAGACTCTGTACATTCTTAAGAAATGTATTACAAGTATTTTGTATCAAAATGGAAAATTATGAAAAAAATCATTTTTTTTTATATTGCACTTGAAAATAGTACAAAAAGTTTGTCGACGATTTAGAATCTGGACCAAAAATTATTTCAATAAAAGAATAGACATGTTTAAAAAAAAAATAATTAAGATAAAATCAGACAATTTTTATTTAAATTATAAAATTATTAAATATTGACTTTATTGAATTATTTTATAAGTATAATGTAACATATTGATTTTTATGTGAGAGTATAAATTTCCAATTCCAGTCACTTTTTGTAAAGACTACACGTAATTACTTCATTATTTATTTTTGCTGAATTTTTGTAAATTTTAAATATAATAATTGGAATAAATTACGCCTATCTATCTTCATAATTTATTATGAAATTATAACTGTTTTGATTTTACCAACACACACACACACACACACACACACACACACACACACACACACACACACACACACACACACACACAAAAAAAAAATCCCCCTCTCCCCCTAGTCAGATTATAGAGAAGATAATGCTTCACAGATAAATTATATAAACAGATAAAAAATTTTACGTCATATTTATGTACTGTTTCCTTCGCATCTCTTTAGTCTTGCTTATGATGGGTGTTTAATAGAGACACATAGAAATCTAGGTTATAATAACAGTAGCTGAGCATGATTTTTGTAACGTAATGATGGACATTTCTCGGTACAGATAAATTAATGCTAAGCTAGCACGAACGAATGCACGATTGAATTTCACTCGTCGAAACTGCTAAGTAGCATTCGCATTTATCGTGTCCTCGTCTAAATCGCATGGTTCTTGCAAAAGTTGATAGTGAAGTTGAAAAGTTGATGTAGTGGCAGTGTGTTTGAAAACCTAAAATGTGATCGAGCAGATTGATGAATTTTATCTGTCTTAATAGGATCGGTTTATTTTGATAAATTAATAAAAGGAGAAAAGAAGCATCAGCTTGTTTTGAAAAATCATCATAAAATTATTATGTTTTTGTGGACTATCGATTTAATCCAGCTTTGTCATTGTCGTGCCGTCTTTATACGTGTCACGTGGTATTCATAGAGCGACGATTAAAGGCGTGCAGATAAGAGTCGACGTTTCGATGAAAGATAATCACGATACCCCGAACGCGTGACGATGTTGATGAGTAGTGCGATGCGTCGAGAGGAAATCCGATTTAAATGGCTATAGTAGAGATTAGGACTTAAAATCAGGTTATGCTCATATTTATCGTGCGCATTTTAAAAAAATAATTAACACAACTTAAATAATATGTGAAAAGATACATTATCGTATCGTACAATTAAAAAAATATAGGTTTTAATTGAGTATATTAAAATACATATATGAAATATATATGAAATATTTTTGATATGTAAAATGATACTATAAGCTAGTCGGTGGTACATTCTGCTTCTTATTCCATAACTCTTCCAATCTTTTTTCTTCTTCAGTATTTTGTAAATTACGTTTGTTCTGTATAGCTAAAGAACTTCTACTTATATCATTCGTGTCACTCCATGAGCTAACAAATTTGTACATGGAAAAAAATTTAATTATTTCTAAGTAAAATTTTTAAGTAAAGTTTTCAAGAAACAATTGGTTATTTAATAGTTATATTTTAAGTATTTAGGAAAATAACTTTTTTGCTATTCTCGTACGTTTCCTCGAATGGAAAAAAATATGTTCTTATGTCTACAATAACTTGTGTTTCATAAAAGTATATAAAGTAAAAGTGTGGAAACGTTCTCTTTTGGCAATACTTATATATTTCTTGAAATAAAGAAAATAATTCTTATGAGAAATAACTATATTTTTGAAACAATAAAAAAATTTTCTTATATTACAATATATATAAAAATTAAATTAATTCTCGTACGGCAATAGAAGAAAAGAGGTGGTTGTGGAATAGGTGGGAGTTGAAATATTACGATATCTTATATAGTTTGCGCTACGTTCTGGCGAACTAGTAAAATTACTTCTTCACAGTGTGCTTGTACATTATAACGTGGCCACTGGTCATTAGTGTTTATTGCGTTGTTGTAAAAGCTGCATTTCAAATTTGCAGGTAGCAGATAGTTTTACAGGTGTGTACTCTACATAATTTTGAGAAATACATTAGTAATAATTTTATGGCTTCAGTCTAGCTTGGAGCCTTTAAATGTGGCTTTCAAATGACATAATTGAATCAAATGACTTTTAATAACAAAACGCGTGCATATTTTCGATATATAAAGTGATATTATAAGCTAATTGGTGGTACATTCCATATTCTTATTTCGTAATTCTTTCAATCTTTTTTCTTCTTCAGTGTTTTGTAATTTACATTTCTGTATAGCTAAGACTACTTCTATTCATAATTCGTGTCATTCCATTCGTGTTATATTACATGAATATTACTACGTTTAAAAAAAAAAAAAAAATATTTTTTTCCCTTTCTTTAATATTTCCTTATAGTAAATATAAATACTAAATATTTATATTTATTTAAATCATTTATTTATTGTAACTAATAAAGTTGCAATGAAAAAATACATATAAAAAAATTAACAAATTATTAGAATTAATTAATTAGAGCTCGGCATCTTAAAAAAAAAGTCTTTAAAACGCGGATGAATAATCTTATAATAAGCTTTTATTCTAGCTTGCATTATTTTTTACTCACGAAAAATACAGACTTTATCACGTCCATCTACTACCAATGCTCTTGATTGACTTTAGTGAAAAGTTTAGTTTTTAATATAATTTAATTTATTTTTTTTTAATTCTTTAAAAGATACACTTTTTCTTACATACGATTTCTTGAATTTTGATATTTAAGGAATTTTTAGAATTACTACACACTACACCCAAGTAATAAAGTGATGTCAAATAACGTCTTAATAACATTTTAATGATGCCTTTAAAGTTAATAAGACATCATTAAAATGTCATTAAACATTGTTGAAGCATTATTTTCTCACTTGGATAATTATGAATATGGAGTCAGATAGCGAAAATTTTAAAAGTTCAAAATGATAAGTTTAAAATGATAAGTTTAAAATGATGATAAGTTTCGACATGACGAATTGAAAAAGCAAAAATTAATCATTTGAAACTTGGAATTTGAATATTTTAGAATTATTGGTCTAATCTAAAGTAAAAGTTGAAAAATAAAAAATAATAAATTTAATATGCACGGATTTTTAATACGCAAAAAACTGACTGATTAAGACAGAAGCAATTAACAGTTCACGGTTTTGGATTTGATAAATCGTAAAGCATTTATTTGCCGTGGAATTTTTTGTAAGTGTGACAGGAAGCGTGACAAGCCTGGAGAGGGGATCTTCTGTACATCTATATATCTTTAAATTAAAATACGCAACGATCACTCGCATAATACGGGCACGATGCGGCTTCCGCCGATCATTAAATGCAACAGCACAGCATCGATGCGGACGGCCGCTCCCGTATAATACAGAGTGGACGGCTCGTTTTTGCTCCATTTTGCTCCCGCGATACTTTCGTACCACACGCATCACGTGTGCACATGCAACCTGCACTGCAACCTCGCTGGAGCTTCGAAAACAAGCGCTCTCCCTTGCTATTTATCTTGACTGTGACACGGAAGCATCTAACCCTTTGGGATCTTTGGGTATTTTTAAGTTCGATAAACAAGTACACACGAGAGTAGAGGAGAAACAAAATTGTTTTTCTTTACGTTCTTTTCTCTCTGTCAATGACGAGGGATAAATACCTTGTTCTTTGATTTGAAATAACGAGTCTGAAATAAATTGAGATTCATTACCAAGTGTATGTAAAGTTTAAAACGTATGCATAAATTTTGTTCGTTCCTACATAAATTGTAAAAACAATAGTCGTATTTAGAAACTCGTTCGATTTTTTAATTATGTTTACATGGAAGAAACAATTAAAGTACATAAAAATTTAGCTATATAGATAAAGATTTGAAAATAATTGTGTTAGACTATCAAAAATAATTAGGTATAATAGAACGCTGAAATTAGTGTTAAAATGTCAAAATTTGTTATAGTATTGCTTATTATGTTACATAATTATTTTGATAGTCCAACAAAACTATTTTAAATCTGTATCTAATTAAATTTTTGGATACTTCAATAAACTTGTTCTTTCTATATACATAAGTGTGCATCTGTTCTTTCGTTTTGGTTAGAATTAAATGAACGAAGTGAAACGCGCTCTGTGGACCGATCTTGGATTTTGCGGATGCGCGATCGATCGACCACTTGCTAATTCGCGTCACGATCGGTAAAATTTGCGATCAATCCGGCGCCACTCCAATTCGCGAGCAAACACACGCCACAGGCATTCAGGATCTTCGGGTTTTTTGTCGGGTGTTATGTTTTAGCTGCCGGTTTGAAGCCAGTACGAAGTTGGATATTATTGGATGCGATATTCGTGAGAGCGCCTCATGTGAGATTAGAGATACCTAATGGCTTGCGAAATCGCCGCGGAACGCGATTCACAATGCGTTTTGCAAATCGTATCAGATGAGAATGCAAAATGATGCGTCCGACACGAACGATGCAATCATTGATCATTATCGTTACATAGATGGAGAGAAAACATTAATAGCGTTCGGTTTTCTTTTTTTTTATTAAGGGATAGTCTCTGTGATACAGACTATATCTCGAATAAAAATCTTCTGATTATCGAAATAATTAACTCTCCGAAACTGACGCCAAAATTTGTGACAGTTACTGGCGCTGGATCTGTAAGATCTATTTAATTTATGTTAATTAAGGAGATTCTAAAATCGTCTGTTTTATATCGATTCAATAAGATTATATACTTATACACATACGGTTTACGTGTCATTGACACATCACTACTACATCAATATCGCACGCACATATATGTACAAATTTTCTTAACTAATCTTTCATATGAGGTATCTCAGTTTTAATCTAAGAACTCATTATTTCTTTATGTAATTTCTAATTCAAATCACGATTGTTTTATATGTACAAAATATATATTTGGAGTTTCTGAAAAAGTGGAAATTTGACAACAACATATATATATAATTATAAAAAGACACTTTATGTAACTTTTTTGTTGTTTTAGACGCTTATTTGATGAATTGGCGAAATTGTAGACATTTTAAATAATCCATAACACCGAAAATGTAATGTTTTATAATACCGAAGAGGCAACATATTGTATTTTACTCTTATCACATTGTCTCTAATTTTAATCGACTTTCTGCGCCAGAAACATTTTTAATTTTTGATTGAAGAAATTTTGTTTTTTACATCAAAGGATTAAATTCATTTTTATGCGTTATATTCTCCGATTTACATCATATCAAAGGACATTATTTCAAACTAATCAATGATTGACATTATTTAAGTTATCGTTTTTATGTTACCAGCGTTTGTTGAGAGAGCGAAATATATATTATAATATGTTTTGTTTTTAATATTATTTGTAATATTATATGTTTTAACATTGATAATAATCCGATCGCGATCGAAACGTTTGTTTATTTATTGCTGGCACATTGTTTTAAATCTTAACTAAAGAATATAATTGTTTTTTTATTTATGTTTCAACTTCTACATTAACGATGTTAATTTTATATAATAATTTTCTGGCTCGTAGTCCTTTTTCTTTGTTTTCTAAATTTTATGAATCTTATTATTAATAGACATTTTAAATAATCCATATATATATATATATATATAAAATTCGCGATTCACGCATTTCTGAAATAAAGATGCCCTTCGAAGAAAAACCTTTCATTTTCTCACATCGTTTAGGCACATGTCATTACAATTCTTTTCAATGGACTTGAATAATCTTTAAAATAAAACTATCTTAATATCGTTAAGCAATCACGCCCAAACCTATCCTCACAACCATCGAGAGGGCGCGTCATTAAGAGAAAGAGAAAGAGAAAGAGAGGAAGGGCGTTCTCGCACAATCACGACAATCGATCCGCCGAATTTCAATAAAGGGCACCGGGTCTTCGCTGGGCGAAGGGACGACTGTGCGGCGTGGGCGGCCCTGTGACCTTGAACAGGACGTGCCTGTCGCGATGCGCACGCGCGTTCGCCCGCAGGGTTCGATCATCCTTCGTCGCCGGGGGCCCTTCGCCACACCGCACCGGCTGGCTTGGAAAGTCGCTTTTCACTTTCACGTCCCTTTCCCTGTCCCTTCGTTCGCCCGCCTGCGTCCCGTTCCACGCAGCGCGCTCTTACATTCTATAAGAATGAGTGCCAGGTTCGTTTGTATAAGAATCTTCGTGGCAGGTTGCGGGGAAGTGCAATTGATAGATCCTCGGCTTGAAAAATAAGAAGACAAAATAATGCACGCATCTCACGCGAACGATCGAAAAGGTATCAACATTAACGCTCGATCGAGTATACAGGTCTGATCAAAGGACCTTCTCGTGTCTCCCTTTCTTTGAGGGCAGCCTCAAAATTCGAGTTTAAATTGCCTTGTTAAGCCGGTCTTCGCTTTCTTCCACCCAGCTGGCCGGAAAATCAAAGCTCTCGGATCACTCGAAAACGTTCATTGGATATATTTGCTTAACAATGTAATATCACTTTTATTTACGCTGTATTATTATTTTATTGTATGTATTATGTAATAATAACATAACAAAATACGTATTGAACAATGTGCGTGTAGATTGTAAAAATAATTTGAGACATGAATGCGAAGAATAACAAATATCTTGCATTATATTTACTTTTCTTAATGCAATGAATTTTTTATCTATGGCAGGAACTAATGAAGAATATGATTTAAAGATAGCTAGAGTATCTTTAAGTAGGGTTATATGATCAACTAAAAGCATTAATGAAGCTCTTTGTATCCTTTGTGCAAAGAAGAGATTAAAGAGGGATGGGATGTTCTGAAGAAAATGAGTCATCCTTAGACCTCTTTATTTTTTAAATATAATTAGGTATGATTCTTTTATTAATCATGGAACATCTGGCATGGCTTTGATGTTGATTACATTAATTAAATTTTCAAGCAGGTTTTTGATATATAAACTATATATCAAATAAAATACTTGTCATTGTTGTTCTTTGCTGAATGATATATCGTAAAGAATATCTTTAAAAATATTATAAAGATTTATATTTATCTCGACAATGGCAGAATTGTGTCTGACACGAATGAGTTTTATGAGAAGGATCGAACACTTCAAAAATAGAATACTGAGTCAATTCTATTGATGCACGTAATAGAGTTAATGTATTGTTCTCTCGTTACGCGATCGCGCCGTATTGTCTATTTAATAGCAATCTTTGTATGTGAGCGATTATGGACAAGTGTTCGATCTTTCATCGCAACTGGTCTTAGATAAGAATGAGCCTCAGTTGGTAGATTGATTATGATTCGACGTAATTCTTCATTAATCGCTTGGATCGTATTATTATATTAGACAATCGATTGAGGAAGTGTCAACGTTTATGTCAGATAAAAGTGGACAATGTTTTTTTTTTTCCAAGTGCATCCTCATTTTTTGATAAATTTTAATGTTTCTTCTTATCATCTAGATATTCTGATAATAAATGTTGTTGCAAAACAACTCTATAATTTTTCTTACACTATGTATTATGTAAAATCGTATAATAAACGGTATTATAAATGTTTGAGGAGAGGTATCTTTTGATCGACGCCGACAAAGTTTTCATTAATTTGAATCAATTAAATCAGCAATCATTTCTTGATTGCTTTTTATGATATCGAGACACTTGGAAAAAATATTTTTTTTTACAGTCGCGATATATGTATATCTTGCTTTATGAATTTTGAAGGAAAATTTGTCCGTCTTTGTTTTTGAGATTTATTTGTTTAATGACGCGTGGGTTTGATTGAACACATTATCAACCTCCGCCAGCCATGCGTGCCACGTTAACTATAAAATTCATGTCAACGCTCGCTCTCGTTGCTCGATCAATATCCGTTGCGAAGCGGTTTTCTCGCGCGCGCCCGCCGCTGTTTCGTTAAACAAATAATTCGCGAAAAAAAGCAAGCTACAGCGAAAAGCTCGCATGGAAACGAATCGAATTTTTATCGTCGAAGCTGTCGCGCGTGAAGTTATCACGAAGAATCGATTTGTCTTATCGTCATGATAAACCGAAAAATTGATTTCAATTTAAAAAAAATGGATACCACGGCTTTGTAGAAAAATTGACAAGATGACATAACCAGGATTCTGAACCAGATTTCATTCGAAGATCTCAGCGTGGAAACGAGAGATCCTTCAGATCGTGTTATACAATTCAAAAACGAGATTTTATTTGCAATCGAATCTGTGCGTAAGGATAGATATTCAGAAGAAATATCGAAGCAACGTCAATCTTCTTTTCGTGTGAAGCTTATCTGGAAAATTTTGCCGTCGTTCCCGAAGAACTGAGTGCAAGGGAAGAATAGTCGAAACTCGTTTTTCGAGATTTCAACTTATTCCTTTCACTATGAAATTCCGGCTAAATCCGCGCGACAAAATGAATCTCGAAAACTGCTCCAGTTTTCCCAGGACTGACGTCTTCCGGTCTTCTAGAAGAGGCTACAGAGACAAAGACTTTCGGAGCACGTCAGAAAATGCGCGACTGAGTTCCCCTTAAAGAACATGCCCCGTGCATGCGTCTCAAACACAACGTGCTCGCACAGTCAAGCATCTTATTTTCAACATTCCAGAAGCGATTCCATCGACTTCTTGCCCCGGCTCAATCAGACACGATCATCGAGTAGCGAGGAGTTTTTTGGTGCTCCGAGAGACCGCCGCCATCCCGAAATCGTTTCGTCAGAGGCGATCGATGAGGAATACTTAATGTCTTGGGAAAACTATCGTTCAAAATTCACCGAATTGTTTTCGTTTACCATTTTCGCTGATTAGCAGAGACTAATTCAGTGAAGATACGGTAAATGAAAATAATTTATTCGATACAGATAAGTTTCTTGTCCTGTCTAAATTTGATCAAATCAATTTGTCATCTTTGAATCTTCATTAAATCTGCGCGATCGTTGAGTGAAGAATCGAATCTTAATCTGAACCGAACGGTCTTTGTTATTCATGCAATTCTCATCGTCACCGAGGTCAACCCGTTGATTTCTAACACTAGGATCATGTGGCAAATCACGACGATTCGATGCCGAAAGGCTCCTTAGAATTACATCATAGATTTTGAAGCGGGAATACGGGAGCGGATTCCCGATGAGTGCATATTCCAGCTCGGTCGATCCGCTCCGGTCGCCTAGGAATGTTCGGCAGGAAATTTCCATTCCCGGCGGTTCGATCGGACCGAAACGAATGGCTCAGGGCCCCGGCGTCGTTCCGGCACGAGTCTGTTCAGCGTAAAGGCCACGGGAAGAACCGACAAATGTCGGAGATTGCCGAAGCGCCGTTGCGCTGAACCACGAGCTACCCTCGGCAGCAGCTCGCGGCTGGCTATGGCTATTGACCGAGCTTGGCGGACCGGCCGGTCAGCTGTGCGCCTCGCCGGCGGTGTGGTATTCTCCTCCGCGGCCAGGAAGAAGCCGTCCACGTAGACGAGGCGGTGTGTCGTTAAGGCCGGCGTAGAGTTCAGCCGATGTGTGAGTCGTCAATAACGGGGAACCGAAATACGAACGAACGTCCGTCCAGAGAGAGTTGGTTGAAAGGAGAGCCAGCGGGGACTCCCTCAGGAGAGGAGTCCAGCGGCGACGGAAGTGCTTGAAAGAAGTGCTCGGTCTCCGGGCGTTGTAGCGACGATCGCGTAGAGACGGTTCCCGGAGAGCCACGCGTATCGTACATATGTCCGCGAGTAGAACCGAGGGGAAAGAGAGACTGACTTCTCCGGTCTTGTCGTCGTTGTCGTCATCGTCGATGGATCGGTCCGAGTGAAAGCCCAAAACGTGCGAATCGCTGACTACACGCGCTGCGGCAAGTAAAGGTAGTTGGAGTAGGAGAGTGAACCCCAGACGGAGCGGGGGGGTCAAAGAGGGCTAGAGAGAGAGAGAGAGAGAGAGAGAAAGAAAAAGAAAAAGAGAAATGTACTGAGAGAGGAAAAAGAGAGAAAGAAAGAGTGAGAGCGAGGGAGGGAAGGAGGAACTTGGCTCACGGGCAATACTCGACATGTAGAGACCGACCGGCTGTGCACGGCCAGTGCGGAGAGGATTGCGCGAGAGAGGATCTGAGAGAGGAAGAGAAAGAGAGAACGGCGCAACGAGCGGTCCTGAGAGAGAGAGAGAGAGAGAGAGACGGGGAAGAGGTTGGTGGGAGGAGGAGAAGAACTGAGGGAGAGAGAGAGTGAAAGAGATAGATCGACCGAGTGTAGGAGAGACACCGAATGAAACAGTGCGAGAGAGAAAGAGAGAGAAAAGGATAGGCAAATAGATAGGTGTCGTGTACGTATGCGTTACGAGTGACGAGTGTGTGCCGCCGCGACGTGCAGGTGTGTGTGTGCGCGTGTTGCAGGCAGGCCGCCGGCACAAAAAGTGCTGGGCCCAGTGGACTTTTCCATACCGGAGGAGAACTGCGTGCGTACGTATATACGTGCGTACATCGTGCGTGCGTGCCGTCCGCGCGCGTGTCTGTGTGTGTGCGCGAGAGTGCGCGCGCCGCCTTCGCGATCGCGGACGGACACGCCGGCGAGTTTTCGGCCGAGTACCTGCGAACGAGGACGGACGGGGACCGATCGATCGACCGATCGACCGATCGACCGATCGACTGACTCTCCTCTCTTCTCTTGTCTTCTCTTCTCTTCTCTCCTCTTCGTCTACGCGATGACCTCCGCTAAGAGAGAAGAAACAGGCGAAAGCTGATAGAGCTGCATCGAAAGGTAGCCAACTCGATTTCGTAGAGTGCGCGCGTCAGGTGCGAGAAGAAGAGAAGGAGAAAGAAAGAAAGAAAGAAAGAAAGAAAGAAAGAAAGAAAGAAAGAGAGAGAAAAAGAAGGAGAGACTTGACCCTTTTCTTTACTCCGGATGAGAGAGAGAGAGAGAGAGAGAGAGAGAGAGAGAGAGAGAGA
>NW_017304864.1:627310-647181 GCF_001594115.1 Trachymyrmex septentrionalis
GAGACTTGACCCTTTTCTTTACTCCGGATGAAAGAGAGAGAGAGAGAGAGAGAGAGAGAGAGAGAGAGAGAGAGAGAGAGAGAGACTAGGAGGTTGGATGTCGCAGCGCTGACGTCGAGAGGATACCTTACGTGGACGGCTTTACCGGGTGGAAGCGACCGCGGAATCGTCGACAGCGAGAAGAGGAGGTAATAGGATCGTCCGTCACTGAGGTCTACCTTGCCGGCTGAGAGAGAGAGAGAAAGAGGGAGGAAGATAGAGATAACGAGAGAAAGAGCGAGTGAGCGAGCGAGCGAGCGAGCTAGCAGCTTGGTACACATGAACTCCGTTTCGACTCTGACTCCTCCGTCACCACTAACTCGCGGTCGGTAAAGCGTCGAGACGACGACGGCGGCGGTGGTGATCCGGCGAGACACGACCGTGCGCGAACGAACGGCTGGCAGTCGCGGCCTTCTGGTGGACGTGATAAGGACGAGCGGTGCGATCCGTTCCGGTGAACGAAGTGGTCGGTTGTACGAAGCGCGAGAAAGAGCTGCGAAGGGACGAAAGGACAGGAAGAAAGGAAACGATTAGCGGATATTCCAAGGACGCGGCTACCCGATCGAGGAATTTCGTGCTGCGTTTAGTGCTACGTGCTCCAATCGTTATTTAGAAGAACCAAAGGAACTTGAGAAGATCTAGGAGGTGAGATATTAAAGAAAACAAAATCCCTGCGGAGGAGAAAGCGAACGTAAAGCAACAACGACGAGAGAAGACACGAGTCCTTGATCAACAATCCGGTACTACGTGGACTTGAACACGGTTGACGGTGCGGGGAAGACAGAGGGTAGCCAAAAGGAAGAAAGGAAGTAGCCGGAGTAGCGGGCCACTTGACGGGCCATCCGGTGGTACATGATCGAGCTGTGTCGCGACCGACATTGACTCCGGCTCCGTCATATCGAGGGAGATTAGAGGCGACCCACGTTTTACTCGCTTCGTTCGGTAGACAACGAACGCCGGCGAAGCGACGGGGGCAACGAAAGGAGAGAGAGCTGCGAGGGGAGAGCGAGGAGAGGAGAGGAGGATCTACTTGCTGATCAGCGCGAACCCCGGGCGATAAGCGGCTCCCGTCTCGAGTTGACGAGCCGCTGACTCGGCGGACACGGGAGCCGGTTGTTTCAAAGCTATTAGTGCCCACGATGATTCCAATTATCCGCGAGTGACTTCCACATTCGCGCGACGGTCTGTCTAACGCCCGATCCAGTCGTTTTGCGACCACTCGTCGTGCGACCGCGCTCCGTGCCGGTTTCCTTAACGGAAACGAGGATTCTCCCCGACTCTCTTCCACGTGTACATTTTGAGAACTGCCGATTCTGGATTCTTGCTCTGGAGTGGATAAAGTGATCGGCAACGTTTCGATAAATCGGCTCGAAACGTGCGATCGAACGCGCCGAGGTTATCCCGGTCTTCTCCGAGCGATCGCACGCATCGTAGAGATCCACCTGGAGTCTCAACTTGATCTATCATTATTAATTGCTTCGAGGATAATCCGGCAGCATCGTTCCATCGGATTAATCCGTCCGGGACGAATTTCCAGATAAACGGACGGGGCGATCGCCTTCCATTCCATCCGGGATCGCGCTCGATAAGCCACGAGGATTCCCATACGCTCGCGCTCTCGCGCGAGGCTACGCTTGAAAATCGCTCGGTGTCGTTGCTTGACAAAACCGGTTTCGTTCGGCTCAGCGAATCTCGGCGTTTATACAAAGGTCGTGTGTGAGAGCGCGCCGCGCGCGCGACCGCGGGAGAGTATGTGGTAGGAGTGAGATTTATGGAAAACGAATTTACACGAGGTCACACCCACGGGAGCGGCTGTCTATCTCTCTCTCTTTTTTTCTTGTATCTTCGTTTCTCTCTCTCTCTCCCTCTCCCTCTCTTACTCTCTCTCTTGTCTGTCTCCTTGTAACTCGCACTCTCTCCCCCAGTTCGTCTATCAGTTTATCCACGCATTCCCTCTATTAATAATAACGAC
This sequence comes from Trachymyrmex septentrionalis, assembly GCF_001594115.1. Lineage (NCBI taxonomy): Eukaryota > Metazoa > Arthropoda > Insecta > Hymenoptera > Formicidae > Trachymyrmex > Trachymyrmex septentrionalis. The sequence goes on from NW_017304864.1 coordinate 629,322, forward strand.
GAAGCCGATACAGCCGAGAATCGTCGACCGGATCACGTTGAAGAATCCTTGAAGGAACGAGATCTCGATCGCAAGAGAGTCTGATGTCGCTCTGATATCGACCAACCGAATAAATATGCCACATTCGCGGCGGCCTTGAAGAAATTTTCTTCGGGCCGACAGTCACCGTGCGCAGGATCAGCGAACTCGAGATAACGGCCGGCGACGAAGCGCAGGGGAATTTATAGGGCGGCTCATCATGCTAGCGACCTTGAGTATCCAGGTGTCTCCGATGATTGAGAATCGCGATCGATCGAACACGTAACTACCGGACGGCGAATCTCAGAGATCTTCGAAGGATGTCGGGGGACTTGGGTGGCCCACGGGAGGAGCAGGACTCGTCGCCCGGGTCGAATAGCAGCAACGCTGCGTCAGTTGCGAGGAAATCATCGGCGAGGAAAATTTAGCTGTCTTGCCACGAGCACTTGCTTGATGATCGGTCACGGCAACGATGAAGCGTGCGACGAGCGCATCCGTTGCGGCCGCCACGGCCGCCGCGACGCAAGTGCATCACCAGGCGAGGATCCAGGAGTTGTTCTCTCCCGGATCAGTGCCGACGGCGGCGGCGACGACGACGACGTCGACGACGACAATGACGACGACGACGACGACGACGACGACGACGTCGACGAACGCGAATACGACGATCGTCGGCGGTGCCTGCACGGACGAGCTGGATAAGCAAATCACAACGATGTCTTCCCGGCTCGAGTCAAAAGGCTCACCGAAGATTAGTCCCGGAACGGGCGATGACAGCAAGGCTAAATCTACGGTAATGTCGCGATTGTTAGCCGTCGATTCCGACAATTACATGCTGCGCAAGGCCGCCACAACGGCGACGACGGCAGCTACCAACGGCGCCGTGGCGCCGTCGTCTACCACCTCATCGTCGTCGTCATCGTCGAATAGTTCCGCGAGCATGCAGCTGCAACGGCAGATGCAGAGTCTCGCCATCGGATCGGCTACCGCGCCGTCGATCCTCGCAACGTACGGTAACGGCACTGACCACGTTGTCGGTCAGCTGTACGACGTCACGCGGGCAACGTCCAGATCGACGGCGACGTACGTGTCGCCCAGGTGGTACACCACCAGTAATAATAATCAGCCGACGAGGCAGCATCGGGAAGGAACCGCGGCGGCGACTGCGACTGCGACCGCGCAACTCGAGGAGCAATCCTTGCAGCAGTTGCAGCTGCAATCGCGTACGGCGACGTCGACGCGCGATGACGCGACGACGCCCGCAGCGTCGACGGCGGACGGTGTCGAGAGCGAGCTCGGTTTCACGAGGCCGGTGTGCGCGAGACCGGTGTCTTTTCATCGATACATGTGTTGGTGTAGCGCGCAACAGCAGCAGCTGCAACTGCAGCAGCAGCAGCAGCCTGCTGTGGCGGAGGGCGTCGACGCGAACTCCTCGATCGGTCGCGCGAAGGGTGGCAGGGGCTCAGCCACCCACGAAGGGTTGGCAACGAGACGAACTGTGCGCGATGATAATAGTAGTCTATGTTGCTGCATGTGCGGTTCTCTATGTCCTGCAGAGTGCCACGCGTGCTTCCACATCGTGTGCTCGGACTACAGCGGCCAGCACCTGTGCAAATGGACTACCAAGGGTCACGCGCTACCGGGCCAGGTTCACGACAAGGACAAGGTCAGTAAGCCAGTGCAGTTCCTCGTTACGTTACGAATGATGTACCGTTCGAATTAATTACACCTGAGTTGCGCTCATGTCTTTTACTATCTTTCATTTTTCTTTGAACTGATCTCTTTACTGTATTGAATAATAAAATCTAAACGAATCTTATTAGGATACATCGCAATGCGAGCTATAGTCACATTTTGAAAAATATTTAAAGAATTTGTGAAAATTCTTAACGTGAAATTTCTAGTTATACTAGAATATCAAAAAAGTTCTGAATTATCCTTCGGTTTTTGCATATAGATTTATTCAGAAATAATAACGATTATTCTGTAACCTTCAAGTGGATAAGTGAGATAGCCGTTTCTTAAAAACCTTGAAAAAGAACTTTTACTAATTCTGAAAAAGGACAAAAAAGAATTATTCAAAAGTCTTAAAGTACATATTTCTCTATCTCATAAAGGTATAACTAATGTCAATTTAATTATACATGTATGTTATATTAATAGGAAATGTAACTGTAAAATTAAAAAAAGTTTTAGGGTGCACTGAACATCCCACCTACCAATTTATATCTTTAGACCATCTATCTACTTAGAGATTAAAATAAAGATTATCATGTTCAATAATCATTCGCTACCAGTGTCTTAGCTGTTAGATTTTGTCTCGACCATTCATCTAGATGAGATATATCTTAATACAGTTCTGATTCTGCATCGTTTAACTTAGTCTTGTTTTATTAATTATAGGTAAATGAAGCTTTTCTTGCGAAGACGATGATTCGAAATTATTGAGCAAGTTAAAGTAGCTTGTCGTGAATTTTTCGAATGTAGGAGTATACGATAGACAAAATGTCGGTCGTTTATGCAACATCCAATGTATGTAACCACGCATATGGATATGACATAATTTTAATTATTTTTTGTAACAGTCGGCTTTGTCTATCATATGCTTTTGTTCTAAGAAATTCAAACGGTATTGATATCAAGTACGGCAAGTACACTGAAAAAGAGTCTGATAACAGCTATCAAATTTTTGAGTGAAATAATTTCAATCAAATGTTAACTTTTTGAGAGACAGTGAAAAGTATACTTCCCACCTTTTTCTTTTTCATTTTTAAGATGTACTGTTCACAGTACATCTTAATAAAACCAATTATGATTTTACATTTTTCTGATATATTATTGCTTACTTTTCATGTTTTACATACTCATTATACCTGATTAACTTGACCGTTTTTTTAAAATCATTTTTAGGAAATTTTTAAAATTTTAAAAAGAGCATTTTTTAAATAAAAAATATAATTTTTTGGAAAATATTTAAGATAAGAAATTAAAATTTTTGTTAAATTATTTTTTATGTAATAATAAAAATACAATATATATATTTTTTCAGAATTTTTTGCACTCTAATTTTTTATTAAAAAATTAGTCTACTGTGAAGATAAAAATTACATTACGTAACAAGTTTTTTGTATTTTTATCATGGAAGATCGTTCTATAGTAAAGAGAATGCATTGAATACAAATACGACCTCAAAAATTGTCTCTCATGTAAGGTTTCTAAAAAAGAAGGAATTCAAATGCTTCAAAAATGTGTTTTTGACCATTTTCATAAATTCATAATGCATAATCCAGGTATTCCAGCAATTTTAGAAAAGTCTAACATTGAAGTTCGGACTTTTATTTTTCAATTTTAATTTAAAAAGTCGTAAACAAAATGTAATTCGTAGAAGCCACATTCATTCAGATTTACACTAATTTACTCCTATATAACAGTCATATTGGATCTGCTGTTCCGAATTTTTAAAATCTGACTTCAGATTCGTAATCAGCGATCCATAAAACATAGAATTGTAAAATTTTACAGGAATCCGTCAGGTAGAAAAAATATGACTCTCAAAGGGTTAATAAAGTCAAAAATAATTTTACTTTTGTAAATATTTAGTATTACCAAACATAATAATATAACCAAATGTTTGATATTAATTATAAAATATTTAGAAAAGTAAAATTATTTTTGGTTAATCGAACATTTGATGACCAAAATATTACCAAACTCTTTTTTCAGTGTAGCAAACTGCTGATGAATGACTATTGAACATGATCTTTATTTTGAGGAATAAATATCGTTGTTTCTGAATAAATTTTTATACAAAAATTGTTTTTATACATAAAATTGAAAGATAATTTAAAATTTTGTTCATAACTTAGTATATATATATATTTTTTTGTTTTTGTTTTTATTAATATATTTAATGTTTTATAGCATAGATCGATTTATTTATAACTTATACCTTTTGTATATAAGCAGATTCTATGACGCTTTTAAACCGACAGAATTATCTCTCGCGCATGCACTATCATAGTTTGGCGAAATAAAAATGTGCAGAATCTTCCCGCGATATTCACAAGGCAAAGTACATAACACTTAACAATGAAAATCGAATATCGAAACTTCATCTGTATCGAGACACCACATAGCACGTGAAAGTATCAAGCTCGAAAACTAATACTTCTGGTGATAAGGATTTATCTTTGATTATGTTTCAACGGTGAGAGAGAGAGAGAGAGAGAGAGAGAGAGAGAGAGAGAGATGCATTATAAAATGCAGAAAATCTTGACGTGCCATTCTGCACATAAAATCGATTATGCGCAAAAGCATTTTTTATTGTAACATGAGATTTTATCTTCATCCGTCTTTCTTTTATTTTCGATGAATGTATTTGTGTGTTTAATTTTTGTTTACTATTTTTAATTAAACGAAATTATGGAGAAACTTTTTATTTATATTATCATAATAAAGTCTTGCATTTTTTCACGATTAAATTAAAATAATTTATAATAAATAATCTGCCGGATTAAAATAGCGATTTCGACGCCATCTTGATGCAAAAAGAAATTCATTATTCCTATTTCGAATCACTGGGATGTATATAAGTATACGATTTTGACATATATTTTTCGACTATGAAAGAGAAAAACATCTAGGGATGTAAATTTTATATCTATTATAATTTCGTGAATTTTACATAAACATATAAATGGCATGTCGTTATCAGGGCGAGACTTGCTTGAAATTCGATAGCGTAACGACCTAAATTCGACGGCGTCTGCCATGAAATTGTGATAGGGGAAAAAAGGGTAAAAAAGGGATTTGAATGTCATTTCTTCCTCTTTTATAAAAGTTGATAACATAAGTTATCCGAGTTAAAAGCATAAAATATCCGAGTTAAAACTGCGCGTTTCTTATTAACACAAGGCGAGAATAAAATTAAAAAGATTAAAAATATTATATATATTTCATGATAATAATACATATAATGCAATGTAATGCGTATAAATTTGAGAGTGGTAATTCATTGAAAACTTTCTGCTCTAATATCAATTTCATGTAAGAATAAATACATTAAAGGAAATAATATAAATTTAATAGTTTTTTTAAACTATATGTAACTATATGTTACGTATATAATTGCATCTTTTTTATTTTACCGATGGAATGAAAATCAATAGGTGAAAGCTGTAATGAAATAAATCATCTAAACGCTGGAAGCAATAAATTGCATTTTATGTCTTTTAACTATCACAATTTAAGAAAACTGAAATAGACTTCCGTAATGATAATCTATGATTTACGGATGACTGAACAGATTAAGTGGAGTAAATCTAATGTATTTATGTCTAATTGCAGCCCGAGAGTCATTACAACGGACAATGTTATAAAAAAGTCAATATTCATACAAGTTTTAAATTTTATTCTTTCAATCAAATTTAACGAATTAAATATAAAACAATTATCATTTTAATTTGAAATAGAATCGAAGGAAAACTAACTAATTAAGTATAAAGAATTTCTATTTTAAATATAAAAATAATTTTTAGTGCATCTTTGATTCGTTGTGATTGCAGGTCTGTGAAAGAACTTTTAATTGAATTTTTACAAAATTGATAGGCATCTGATTATCCACAACTTGTTCACATTTGTCCATAAGTAATAATTTTTATCTATCCTGCAGAAAAAATTTATAAATATAAACAACAGGATTAAGTATTCCTAAATATTTTTTTTCATTACACACGGAATTCAAGTGTTCACGAATTATCCGTATTTATTTCCTTACAAATAATTGTTTCTTATTTATTCTGTAAAAATAAATTATAAACAAATAGGAGTAGAGGAAAGCCCGCCTATTATGAGATAGGCGCCTAATAGATAGCGGCGTTTCTGCTAAACTAATAAACGCTATCTATCGGATTCCATCATGAATTTATTGCTCTTGCATTGAAAACTATTTAGTAAAATTCATTATTAGATCATGCCTGTAGTCATTGTAAAACAAGATTTTAGAATTTGGACGTCTTCAAGTTTCATTGAGATGAGCATTTAAATCTTATTTATTATTTAATAAATAAATATTTGGCAATAAATTCTTCATGTAGTGATAGAGTAGTAAGGTCGTACTAATAGAAAAATACGGGATATGTTGAATTATTTAATTACAAAAGTTAGATTTGATGATCATAAAACCATAAGGCGTGGAAATCGTAATATGAGATGCTCAGGGTATTCCTAATATGAAATAACCCATGCTTCTATGTTATAATGAAAATCGTTGTTAAAGTATAAATATTATTGTACAATCATAAAAAAAGACAATCGGAATGAACGTCGAGTACCTATATCTTGCGATACTTGATTCCAACTACCTGAAAACCAGTTCTGGGTCTATTGCATGCTCATTTTTCGCGCACGCTGGCTGTGTTTGTTTGTATTTTAGAAACATTAAGTATTAACATTAGTATTAATATTTGCTCACTTTTTACATGTCTTTAATTAAAAAAAAAAATGGAATTAAATTTTATGTAACGTTATCTTAAAGCTTATTAAATTCCCTTCAAAAAATGACCTATTATTTTTTTAAATTCTGCCTATAGACTTCTAGTATTTACCCAAAATGAACTCGGTATCTCATAATAGGGGCCTTTCTTCTACATGATGAGAGTAAATTTTGATAGGAAGATTCAAAGATGTGTATCTTCAAATTACATATTTGAACGCTCACAATTTGTCCGTATTATCCACAATTATCTGTAAATAATTGTTTATTGATTGTTGACTACCTTGCAAAAGGAATTATAAACAAAAAAATGGCACAAATTTTTTCACAAGTATCTCTAAATTTATTTTTTAATTATGTATTATAATTTATGAACAAATGCGGACAAATTGTGGACAGTCCGAATTCCCGGGATGTAAAAACAAAACACTTACTCAACTCTTTTATATATTTATAAAACTCTTTTGTATATTTATTTTTTGCATTGTGGACAAAGAATTATTTATCAATAAATTTGGACATGTCAACAATCGAATGCCATATCGATTTTATATATAAAAATTTGTATTTAAAAGTACAAACTTCGCAGGCTTTGTAATAGCAATATTTTTGATCACGCGTCTGATTTTAGATAGATGTACAGCATCAATCGTTACAAAACCCCTTCGAAGAAAAGGCGTTCTATAAACGTCACCATATCGCGGTAGGATTTCCGTCGCAGAGATGATGATTTCCGTGAAATAAGTTACCCGTGGCGAGGCATCCTAGATTAACGGGTTGAATCGCAAAAATTCGCGACGTCGGCGATTTAATTCTCACGCCGCCCGGTGTCGGTGGGATGTAGCGTGTGTGCGGTGGCGAGGAAGAAACGATCTTCTCGACGGAGATTAATCGAGCGCGTCGATCGGACGGACGGACGGACGGACGGATGCGCGCGGATGTAACACGCGCTGCCGGCTGGCGTGGATTATTCGGACGGGGACGACACAGGCGAGGGCTTATCTCACGGTTGTCGTCATATCGCGGACTCGGGGTTACGGCGAGAGGTTACGTTTTCTTTTTTCCGCACTTTTTACGCTTTTGCTTTATCGGACCCTCGCTACCCGATAGCAACGGCTGGAGGCACACGGAGATGTCTCTTCTCTTCTCTTCTCTTCGCGTCACCTTATCCTACCTCCGGTCCCGCCGCCCCTCCGATCGCGCCTCGATTTATTTATCTAATCGGACCTGGCCGGTCGCGTAGTGCGTTAAGTGCTCGACGAGCGACGCGCCTTATCTTCGAGATCGAGAAAATCCGGAGACGCTTCTCGCGCGTAGTTTTTACGTAATTCTCGCGCGATCGACACCGGATAACAGCACTTGTCCAGAGAGTGAATAGAGTTGTATGCGAAAAAAATTCTAGCTAAATGTACAATTCTTCTTTTTTCTTGCCTTTTTTAAATTTACGTAATGATGAAATACGTGTAGATGTTACACACGTATGCATTAAATAATCGTTAACTGAAAGTCACAATTATTAATCATAGAAGGTTAATATGGAGATTAATATGGAAATATTGATACGATGGAAATATTATAATTGTATGATGGTATATCGTGCTGTTTTTGTTACCATCAAGGATTTAATCACTTAAATTAAAATCGATAGCAATTTTACGTTAATAGACTGATGTATTATAAATTATGTTCTTTTACTTGTTTCTTAATTTTTGTTTTTTATCTATTCCAGGTAAATATGTAAATAGATTTTTAATGTGATGTTCAGAGAAAGCTTTGTATAGAGAATAATTTGGGAAATGTCTAAAATAAACCGCAATGCTATTATGTGATTGTAGCAGTTAGTTTTTAATTAACTAATAATCGTATAACGATGCGGAAAAATACGATTAGGTGTTCTCTGAAGTTCGCTATAATAGAGATAGCCTGTATCATAATCGAACCATAACTATGTCGAATATACACATAAAAATAAATTAAGTGTTTCAATTAAACTTTTTTAAAGAGAAATTGATAGATTTATTATGGAAGTAATTATAAAAACTACTATGAAATTCGTTAAAATACCTGAAATACACACGAAAGACATCTTAATGTGAATCGGGTGCTTATCTTTACCTGATAATATATGTTGCTAATAATAATTAGCAATTTTATTAGATATTATATAATGTTGTAAAATACTACTGCAAAAGCTTATTAGATTATTTATAAAGGTATATATCATCCGTTAATTAATAGAGAATGTTGATAATCTCTGAAAACACAGTACTCGGTTAAATTGAATTGCTTCTTATTGGAGGAGGGGAAACTAGATATCTGGAATGAAACGTATATCTACCTTAGAAGAGATTTATCTTATTTTATTCCGACTTTCACTCTTTCAGTTCAATCGATTAACAAGAAGCGATTATCTCAATTTGCTGTGTGAATCGTTCTGTAAAGCGATTCTGAAGTCACAATTCAGAAAGAAATGAATATTGTGGTAACGAAAAGACAAAAATTCTAATAGATTGTGACGTTGTCGAGGATTATGCATTTTTATTTTAAAATCTTGAGGATAATAAGCACGTAATCTGACTGACAAACGAGACTATCTGGCTTATTAATCTGCTTCCGCTTGCAAAGAATCGATTAATTATGTGCGTTTAAAAGGATTTTGCACGATTTACTGTTAATGATACTCTCGGATTATATTTTTATATTTATTTGTCAAAAGTAAGATTATAATATATCTGATACTTATATTTAACCATTTTGATACATTACTTCTAACGAGATATAAATACATGCATGACATTTAATATAATTGGAAATGAATCAAGTAAATAAGAGAAGCCGCTAACTGTGGTCAAAGTTAGATGTTGAAATAATATTTTTATACAGACATATTTTAAATACACTTATTTTAGATATATGATTGTACTCCCGATTATTTTCGACTTGCAACACAATCAACTGAAATAATAAGAAAATCCATATAAAAATATTATTTCAACATCTAACTTTGACTGTAGTTGACGTTTTTCTTACTTCTAGTTAATTTATTCATATATAGGGAGTCTTATTCTCTAACTTATTAATTTGAGATGAATTTTACTTTCATGAAATATTAATCTGAAGTATATTATAAATATATTTGACACTCAAAATTGGAAGGTCGCGAAGAATGATAACTTCCTGAAAACTCCGTTTATACAAAATTGTACCAGCAACTTTCGAAGTCAGATACTTCATGTAGAATACGTGATCGTAATTATAATGAAAATCATTTTATTAGAAGATTATTACGTTGTTGCCTCATTTATCAGCTCTACTTTGCTTTAATTAATTTTTTTCATCATTCACGTGATCTAAGCCGGGATTAGCAAGTCGTATAAATATGCCTCGAAGTGTACGCGTGTGTGCGTACACGTGCTTCCTCGTGCGCAAGTGGATTTGGCTCGATTAGTCGTCGTTGATTCTTGTGCCATCGATGCCCACCTACGATTTATGTCTCGTTTCTCTGTTCACAGCCTGTCAGTGAGTGGACGTCGTTGAACGTAGTTGAATGGATGTCAGCCCTAAATCTATACCGCTATGCGGACGTCTTCAAATCGAAGGACATTAAAGGCAGCGATCTGCTTCATCTGGATCGGGAAAAGCTCATGGTAAGCCGATCATCTTAATTAGTTATTAGCATACCGGTCGTCCATACATCTCGGATTAAGGTCTCGAACTAATGTCATTCAGTGGACTGAGAACCGCCTTGAACCGAAGGAACTTCAAATGTGGGACATTCGATTATTACTATTAAATTATTATAATCAAGATAATTTTTGTTTTATTAGCAAATCATACCCTTTATTCTACTTTTACTATAATACAGTAATTATAGATAATAACAAGTAAATTATAACGATTTAATTTAATGAATGGTTCAAACGAAGTAGGGTAATATCGTGAAGTTATTATAACATACTCTACTTAACTTCGCTTTTTTTACAAGATCATTGCACCGATTTGGAAGCGATACGGTGTATAATATCAATTAAAAATACGATATATCCATCTACCCATAAAGTGATTAAATATAATTACGATTGAAACTCACAAATTAAAGTAACCTTTATTTTAAAAAATCAAGTGAAAGTTAAACGAAATTGATTTTTCTTTTAATAGTTTTTTTTTTAAATCTGTGAATTACAATGAAATAGTGAGACTAAATCGATTTCTACGTGACTAAATATTAATCTCGAAACAGTTATCGATTTAATGAATGATAATGCACTGTCCTTATTCGTTTATCATCGACAGCAAATTACTTTATTATGATATTTTTTTCGAATTTACTGACAATTCTAAAAATACCGGCGGTTTTACTATGATAGCCGATCATTTTCTTTACGAACAGTTAATTAATCTTTTCCCATTAATCAGCCATGGTCTAGTTTAGTGAAATGTGACTGTAGCTTATACGGGATGCTTATTAGAACTAATTAGCAGTAAAAATTAATGTACTGTAATAGTATCATATCAAGCTACTACGCAAAGCAATTGCGTGGAAGACTGTTTATTTACTTTATTATCGAATGAAGAGATTTCTGTTCGGAGAAACTATTTGGCGAATCAAGCGATTTAAGCGGGGGGCTGTACGTTTTTTGCGATGTGCACTAAAGCTAGTCTCACACACACACACACTTTCCGTAACAGTAACAGTAAGGTTTTCGACTAATTGCGTTGCTCGATTCGGTCGTCCGTAACCGTAAGAATCGAACAACGCGATTAGTCGAAAATCTTACTGTTACTGGAAAGTGTGTGTGACTAGCTTAACGCTCGCGAAACGCACAATCACGAGGTCGAATCGTGCAAAAAGTGCAAATTAAGTTCCTTGCATTTTCGTGTCCCATTTGATTGAAATTTAATTCTGCGACAAACAATCGTCAGCAATCTGTTCTGAGCTATATTTCTACTTTTAGAACGATGCGCACATATTGAAATTCTTCAGGTTTAAATTTGATATATTGCTGGCACATATATATATATATATATATACACACACGCGCGCGCACACACACACACAAAAGCTCGCATGTGGTTATATTTGACTGAATTTCGTTTTATGATCGATAAATTTTCTGTTATTTATTCTACGTTATTATACATTTTTTTTTTTTTCAAAAGGATGAGAAGAGTTGTCTCAAAACTATTTTATTGTTATTTAAATTTTTATTGTCACATTCTGAAATTAAATAAATCCTCTTTCCAATTAACTAAAAATAGGATAAAATTCGCTAATATCTTTCACTAATAGATTTCTTTATATCCTGTAGGTATTATATCAAATAAATGTGCTGGAATATAGTTTCATGCGAGTTTCACTCTAGTTTCATATAAATTTTTATACGAAAATCTGCTATCACCACACAGCTTCAAGTTCTGAAATAAAAAAGTAGTAGAAGCAGTTTTTTTATTGCAAGTGGTAAAGTCATTCGATGTCTTTTTGTACTGAATCATCAGTCCTTGGTCTTCGCTCGTTTCGGATCGGCAACGAAGGCGGAATCGCGCGATCGAAAATTCTTCGGCTAGTGCTTGGCAGAGACGATGACCTCGAGTCGAGAGTATCTGGACGACGTTTTCCTTGGCCCGTTGACCTTGTAATTGCCCTGTAGCGTCTGTTGGTGCGCCACAGTCAAGTCTTTATCGAATCCCCCTACCGATATGTATATCTCTCTCTTTTACCCATTCTGCGTCGATTTTTCTTTATCGTCGTTTACGAGTGACCCGCAACTTTCGGATGCTTTCGGTTAGGTAATTTTCTTCTCATCGTCGCGCGAAAAAGATTCCTCGTTCAGCTTATTTTCGCAGCATTACACGCTTATTGTAAAGTCTAACACGCAAAATCGATACATTATGTATGGAAGAATATAGAAAAGGGAGCTTGATTTAATGAGATCACTTTTATTGGCGCAGCGCGTCATTGCCTGTCATGCACTTATCGCGTTTTTTTTTTTATTAACTTCTTAATAGCCACGATTTGACGTGAGGTCTTTATTAAGACGACAAGGTTGGTCGCGATATGATTTTTGTACTTCTGTTGCGATTCCATTACGTGCCTATCCTATTTCCGGCAATCACGACGTTTTTCTGTGTTGTTATCAGTTCAAAACATTGTGGTAGAATTACCGCATAATGCACGAAATATGTAATTTACTGTGCTGCGGAATATCATTATTTATAACTCTTCGCGTTTTCAGTATTTCGACATAAGTAATGGTATATTTATTATCGCGTCTTCGCTATTATTATCCTACATCACAACGGAATATTTAGTGACAAAAAAATTTGTTTAATTTTTTGTGTTGAATTCTAAAGAATATTTATATAAAATAATATGAAATATTAAATGTACTTTAACCTGTTTCTTTTTATCGTTCCATTTAAGATGGTATCTTTTTAATTTTTTATCTCCATATGAATACTTCATATGCAGCATTTTTTACACGTATGCATATATATATATATATATATGTATATGGAAGAAAATTGAAAAGATGCTGCTCTATAAATAGAATTTATAAGATGGAGAGAAGAAGTAAATTAAATTGTAATATATTTGTTGTAAGCAAATATTGGTAAAAGAGTTAAAAATTATTTTTGACTGTAAAGGATAAGATATGAAACGTACATTTTATGATTGATAACACATTGAAGAAATATTAGATAAATATTGCATAAAAGCGTAGCTTTTAATATCGTCAGAGTGCATAAAGAAAAATTTGTTTTACAAAATATATCACAAAAACAACTTCAATACAAGATGAACTTTTTAACTTTTTGAACTTTATTATAAGATGAAGCTGTTTTTATGATATTTTATATATCTACTGATATAACTTTTTATATCTGCTGATTAAGTTTTATTTTATTTTGTTCCCTCTTAATTACTGCACGGCGCATAGTTAAAATGCTAAATAAATGCTGCCACAATAAAATACGAGGATATAAGTCGAGATATAAATATAAACTTTCCGAAACGTTTGCATTTTGCAATTCTATGAAACACAATGCAAAGACACTTTTTCCTACGTCTGGTTACAGGTTACAAGACGCTATCTTTTAATGCTCGGTGATCAGAGAACTTATACGCTCATAACGATTCAGTAGAGTAGCTGAGATTATTTGCGTTCTCTTATGCAAGTCTTGCGTATTAATATTATTATACTATCTTCCTGCATCATTACTGAAAGAAAAATGTACCAAATTTTAATAAATATTTGTTTTAATAGTATTAATATGACATTTATTTATGAAAAATAAATGTTTGCTAAATAAAGAAATATAATAGTTAAATCAAAGTAACGGTTCTTTATTTATTAAATAAATATGTGTTTATATTCAGTAAATGTTTAACTGGTAGTATTCAAACAAATATTTATTAAAATTTGATACATTTTTCTTTCAGCGTAGAATACATATTTTAGTTAACGTGGAATTTGAGTTTCAAAAAGTACTTGTGTCGACAAGCATGTACAGTGAGAGCAAAAAATATTCGTAATTTTTTATTAAAAAAATCTTATTTGTAGAAAAAAAATATTAATTAGCAATTTTATATAATGAATATATTCTGTTCTAACATATAGAAATGAGCTTCGCATGTATTTCTGATATTACAAGCTAAATTTCTCGACTGTACGAATACTTCTTGAGCATTCAAACAATAAAACAATATAACTTTTAATTTTCACTTATTTTTCAGATAATATATTTTCTATAATTAATACATATTTTTTTGTTATATATAATATATTTTAAGAAACATACAGTCTATTTTATTTTTTATGAATAAATTTTTAATTATCCAACAAGAAATGATCGTCAATTAAACGTCGAATCGACATTAAATTGATATTGAAATTATTATATCGATATCAATTCGATGACTGATTTCTCGCTGGATAATATTTAATTTTTAAAAATAAAGTTTCTTTAAAAAATATTTTCTCTGTACGAATACTTTTCGTACTCACTGTAAATGTATGTATCGATTATATTGCTGATATTAAAAAATATTTAATTTTTTATATTATTAAGAGCGTTAGTGTTAAAACAGAATGAAATAGATCCATTTGCATGTCCATTTGAAATCCCCCAAAATTTTTGTACTTAAACTAAGATAAAATAAGAAATGTACCTGAGCGATGGAGGAAAAGAAGGCGAAGATGCTTAGTGCAAAAAGTGCGAGCAACGCGAACAGATCTAACGTTAAGAAATATTTTATTTGACGATACTAAAAGTGTTTAGTACAAAAAAGCAGCAGAATGTAATAATTTTATTTTCCGACGTATCTTTCGACATTTTTAAGGTATATATAATATATATATATATATATCAGGAAAGAGAAGCAGATAATAGCGAAACAAAACTTGAACTTTTCTCTTTCTCACCGCGTAGTAGCTACGCCGCTGTAATGATCGCATCGTGCATGCGTTTTCCCCGCGCGTTACCACGCGCCGCATTATCATAATTATGCGAGAGACCCGCGCGCGGCATAACGGGTCGGTCGAGACGGACAATCGAATTACATCGGTCGGCCGTATTGGCCCAAGTTCTCGATGTTCGCCGTGGGAAAACGGGCGTTTCTTCGAACTGTAATTACGCCCGCGTTTTCCACGGTGGCGGCGGCGCGAGGCAAGTAATTGCGCTCGTTCGTTCGCGCGGGCGGTATAATAAAAGCGGTTTGAATTGTAAAAAATTCACAATGGAATCACGCCTGAAAATCCGAGCGCGCGGGCTAAGACTAAAATCAGGGTACGTTAATTAGAGAATCGTCTGTCCACTGATTTTGCGGTTATTTTAACGTTATTAAACCGTTGTGAAATTACATGGAACGGTTTTGCTAAAGTATCTAATTTAGCTTCACTGTTAAATATTGAAGATACTCGTACAATGTTAATCTAATTTCTTGAGTTAAGTAATTATATGTAAGTATTATTGTAGTTTGTTACTTTTAACTTTTATTTGTGTGAAAATTTTAATCGCTCGATTTCTGATTAATTTTTAAGTAAATAACGTTCGTATGCATTTAGTAAATAATAAAATAACGTCGTATGCATTTAGTAAATAATAAAGTAAATTTGAATTAAATTTAATACGTTTTTTAAATTGAATTATTTAACTCCATTGTTGTTTGTTGAATTAACAATATATTATTACGTAAGAGCAGTGTGATGATCTGTAAAAATAAAAAATTCAAAGACGTTATGAATTTAACAGTGTAGGTACAAGTCTGAAAATAATTTTGTTGGACCATCAAAATAATTATGGAAAGCCTGATGCTGCAAAAAGTTTTGTCATTTTAATAATAGTAATAACCAGTTTAATACTACATAATTATTTTGATAATTTAAACAATTATTTTCAGATATATATATATATATATATAAATTTTGAGATACTTAATTAAAACTGTTCTTTCTATAATGTTGCATTTGGAATTCGTTCATTTTCATCGTTATTGCGATGCTTTGGATTAATCTTGAAGAACCAGAAGAATCTCTCCTTACTCGCTCCGATGTTTTTCGATTTGGAAATGAAGTTGCTGCCAACTTTTATACTCTTCCATGGGAATTAGTACGTTGGATAAATTGAGAAATTTCTCTTATATTGTCGGTTTTTCGATTATCGATCCTCATCATATAGGGATCCTCATGAACTTAGCCTCTGCGCGTTCCTCGCAGGGCAAAAGTGCGCGTCTCAAGGCTACTTCAAGCGTAAATCGCATATTATCATACTAATTGACTCGTAAATCGACACTGAATGTTCTTTTAGTGCGAGAAATTGTTTGAGTCTCCCACTCAACTTGTCCTTCAAGCAGATTTTCCCGCTACGAACACATGGCGGGACAATAAAAGAATATGTCTCCCTTAATATTTTTCACGGAGGCATCTCAGGCATTCACCATTGCTTTCCTGGAGCATTCCTTTCAATTTAGTTTTATGAAGAATTCATTTTAGAATTTATTTTATATACGTCAGACCCCTCAGTTGGAATTACCGTTACCGAGGAATTATTTTATTGAAGTGACTTATGGCGAGTCTTTCTAAAATAAAATCTACTTCTTATAGTGCTCCTTGACGTTTTGTTTGCGCAAGAAATGAACGGGGGGATGTGCAAAGTGCGCTCGTATCCTTGAGTACTTCGTGCAAATTCTCTCCCCGTTGCAAAGCGATGAATTCTTCCCGAGCGTTTCTTGGCACTTGGAATAAAATAACGAGCACGTCAAATTTTATCGCCGCGTTCTCGCACGGCCGCGTAATATATCGATCACTTTACTTTTGCTGGCTTGTCGCCGCTAATAATAGCGTTTAGCCCACTGCACGCCGTGGCGCCGGCCGAAATAACGCGCCATCGCGCGAGAACGTGCGCGCGCGCGCGCGCATAGCCAAATAATTTGAAAAAGAAACCAGCTGCCGGAAGTGCTTTCTGTATAGAACCGGATTTATTTTTTCTTTTTTTTTTTTTGCGGTACAGAGACAATTTACGTAAAATGAAATCACATTCACGTCTATTTTCCGTTTCCGTTCAACTTTTCTCTTCGAGTTCTCCCTTTTATACAGCTTCCTCTTCTCTCTTTGGAGAGAAGCCGCGTCTTTTATCAAAGGATTCGACTGTTTGAAATGTACATTGCACGGGTACAGAGAATTCGCAGCGTAACGTGACATTTAAATTTCACGTTGACGTCTCTTTCTCTCTCTCGCTTTTATAGGATTTTATATTTAAAGAATATGTACATTTAACATGTACATTTATAAAGAATATGTTTTACTTTCCAATATTTTTAAATCTGTACACGGAAAGTATATGGTTTTGTTAAAATGTATTTAAAAATTTGGCTAGATACAAATCTGAAAATAATTTTATTGGACTATCAAAATAATTATGTAAGACGCTCAAACTTATATAGTTGCTAGAATGTCAAAACTTTTTGTAGCATTACTTATGCTTGAAATGTGTATGTTATTATTTTGATATTATTCCTTAAACGCTATAAATTCCGAGACCAAGTCGTTAAATTATACTGGTTCACAAGATTTTGTGCAAGAGATGAAGACTATTTCTAGGATAATTTTCGATGCCGATTCCGAATCTGTTATCGAAATATTTCCATCAGATCTGGTTTTTGAAATATAAGAAAATATATATATTTTTTATAAAACAACAAATCAGAAGTGTTGAAAGATTAACTTTTGCTGTTTTATATGACTTCAAATCGATTTCACGTATTAGAATCTATAGCAATAATTGCCATGTCCTTATCCTAATATCGGTAATAATAACATTTCTCAATTATCATTAAATCCTGGTGAAAAT
>NW_017304864.1:647281-652902 GCF_001594115.1 Trachymyrmex septentrionalis
GTTGAAAGATTAACTTTTGTTGTTTTATATGACTTCAAATCGATTTCACGTATTAGAATCTATAGCAATAATTGCCATGTCCTTATCCTAATATCGGTAATAATAACATTTCTCAATTATCATTAAATCCTGGTGAAAATATTCATTTTGTTCACTCGTCGCATCTAGAAATCTTATAACAGAGTCTGGCCACAAACAATTTTATCAAAACCAGAGCGAAAAAGGGTGCGATATATATTATCTTTTTTATATCTCATTTTAACTTATACTATCTTTCTCATTCTAAATTACTGAAGCTGACAATAATAATGGGCTGTTCAAAAGTTTGTTGTTGCCAAACTCTGTTATAGGACCTTTAATCGCACCTAAATTCGGAAAGAAATGATATATCTATTGCATCTTAAAAATTGATACATTTTAAAATTGACATGCTATATTTCAAAACTTTGACTTGATGGAATTTGTTTGGTGATAGATTCAAATTTAGCGCACAAAAATACATTAAAAGAATTGTTCCCTTTTCTTGTATTAAAAATTAATCAAAATTTGTAAATTAGTGTTACAGCAGACGAAAAACATAATTTTCTTAATCAGATGCGTTAAAACAATGCTCTGATCAAGCCTGTTCGCGTCATGCTTGTAACGTGAATTTTGTAGCATAAATGCGGGGAATTTAAATTACGACGCGAACGGAAAGAAAGCTGCAATCAAGTAATTCAGCAGGGCAATATTAACAGACGACTTCCTGGATCTATTCACGATCGCATCGATATTGAATCGACATAGGTCGATTAAGATAGCGTGATTAACGCGCGATTAATCGCTCGACGATTATCTCTTCAAGCGCGCTCAGCAACAAATATGCAACTCACTGATATATCATTCTACATCACACGAAGGTTGCGAACATTTTTAACTCTCATCTTTATAATCGCGAGCGGCTTGTTAGCACATTTGACGAGTTCTTAACACATTTGCATGTTTCACGAGAGGTGGACGCTAAGAAACGTAGAAATACGGAATTTTCATCATTTTACTTCGTACGAACGAATGAGAGTTATGTTTTAGTTGTGATTATATTTACAGTTTTTGTATAAGCTCTCTCTATTCTATAATTATCACATTTGTTTTAGCTATAATTAGCAATTTTTTTAATTAGCCGCTTTGAAGTCGATGTTCTCTCAAGGAATATTTAATGATAGACATAATTATATAGAGCAGCGTATATATACATGTATTTTTTTATTGTTTTTTTAAAGGAGAATTATTTTAAATTTACGCTATCCTGTCTTTATGCCGATGTTTTTCGGCATTTTAGATATTTAATTTTCCTCCAGCGTAATACTCTTTTTTTTTTCCTCTCTTCTTTCTTTATTATAATATTTAAAATATGCGAAACGACACGTCGAGCAGCTACTGTCGACATTCTACAAGTGGCATTCCTGGACAATCAAAGACACCGATCCAAGCCATTAACATGCGGTATGACGTATTCTCCGCAACAGAGATACGGATTCGCAATTGAAGTGACTGTAACGGATGACAAAAGCCTTTCGGGTTCTCTCGAAGGTCTCCATTACGCGAATGCGACTCGCATCGCAAACTCGCGAACCGCGGGGTGCATTATACCTCTTCGCCGAGCGCCGGTGTGCAGGTATTGTGCAGCGGTGCACACCCGACACCTGTTGCCTTGGCCGTGCTCTAGGGAAAACGAGATGCCTGCTGGGAGAGAGAACGCAGAGAAAGAGAGCGAGCGAGAGGGTCGTAACGACGCGTATAAATTACGATCGCCCGTTCGCGGCGTGTGTTCACCCCTTTTACGAGCGCGGCGCTCCCGACTCCTCAACGTCCCTCTTGACTGATTTACCGCTGCGGTACCCGCGAATTATCTCTCCCCTTTTCGCTCTTTTTGCGATATTCGCCATTCTTAGAGAGTATTTTCCGCGGCTTCGTTCGCGAAAAGGGAGGCGGCACGCTATAATTTATAACGCGAACGATCGCGAGCGATCTCCGCTCAGTGGGGCTGAACTCAGAAAGTCTGAAACTTGCAGTAAATTTGTTGAACAGGTCATATACCAATACTGGGTACTAACTTAAAAACACATAAAAAGCGTGCGGCGTACATATAATAATATAATTACGGAATAAAATGCAAACTGTATTCTGCGGTGTGCGGTACCGATTAATTTTTTCTTATAGCCAACGATGAAAGAACACTTCCTTAAGAATTAAGAAAATTGAAACTCCCTCAATTGAGAATCCGAAGCTGTCTGTTACTATTGAATTATATTCATTAAAAAAAAAAAAAAAAAAAAAAAACACTAAAAAATTGATTGAAACGAATATTTTAAGGAATGTTTTATATAATATGACAAGACAAACATTTTTGTGTCTAAAAGTATTAGCGAAAAAATGTTTGTCTCTTGTCATAAATACGCCTTGTGATAACTGTAAAAAAAAAAAACAGAATAAATAAGTTGACTTACAATAACTTTATGCAGCAAAATGACCATATTTTGTTGGTTTTAGGCATGTAACTTTTAAATGAATGAATAGATCCGAATGAACTTTTGTACGAATATTTATTAGTACGTGTATATATAACAAATTTAATTTAATTCGTATGCTATGACTTCAGATTTGCAAATAAGTACTTTTGCTTTAAAAATGCGATTTTACAAAAAAAAAATCAAGGGGAACAAAATAATTAATTAACTTTCAAATCAGTAAGAAGATTGAGCTTAAATTTTTGCACAGATACTCAGACTTAATAATAGAATAATCTATGAAATATTTTATATTTTTGGCAATGCTTTCAGATATCCTTAAACGATCGCATCGAAAAATCACGACTAATTTAATTTTTTATAAAATTTTGCGGTGATATCGCGATATCAGAGGCGAAGCATTTTGAAGAACTGGCAAAATTATTCTGTTGGTGAATGACCAGACGATGATTTCCGTTTGGCGAAAAAGTGGGCCAGTGGATCTTAATCGGTCCGCTATCTCCGAAACGTTGAACTCTTGTTAGCGCCTGGGTTATTTATGACAAGAATATTATTTTCCCTCATTAGTCACTGTGTAACTGTCTCCACGCTTGACTTTGTCACGCGTTATATACCCGCTCTTTATAGTCGCGCCGTCGCGATCTTAACTTGTGCTACATTCTAGCAGATTTACAACTGTCATACTCGCACGTTTTCACCGTCAGCGCGGCGAAAGAGTCTCTTTCGGTCCGTGATTCTGTAGAATTGGTCCCGAAGGACCCCGCTATTTTCTGTGACGCGAACGACGTTAAATCGATGAAAAGTTACATGTCTGAAGTTGTGTCTTCAAGTCGAAAAATCATCATTTTACAGCTTTTATATTATAGAATCTTAATAGAATATTTATTGCAATACATTACATACATACTGTTACAATATAATACTACAAGAATAGTAATATTTTTGAATTTATTGGAATTCAAATTTTGCAAACATTATTCTCATGCTTTAATTTTACTTTTTCTTTCATTGAATATTTATAATAATATTCAATGATTTGAGGAATTTTTTTTTTATGGAACAGATTTTGGAATAGTTTTATTTTCTAAACCAATCCCACACAGCTCGTTTTATCCAATGTTTTGAGAACATTCTTTGGGCGTGTTTAAAATGTCTTTTGGTAGTCTGCTATATATTATAGAATTAGCGCCTTCATTATGGAGAGTCATTATGATAAGTTATAATGATTCATCAAAAATTTCCGTGAAAGACATTGATATAAAATCATTAAACATATATTTTAATATTTGAAATTATCATTTATGATAATATATTTATTTATTCAAATCATGCAAGTAAAATTAAACATTTAAATATAAGAAGCAGAATATCGTTCTTTCATTAGATTAGCATTTTATTTCTCGTTGCAACGTTTTTTTTTTTCTATTTGGAGTTCCGTCGTCGTCGCGAGAAGATTAAATTCAAACCGTAACATGTCTTAAAAGAACCGGATCGGTGTGTCTTTCTCCATTCGAGTGCATACGAGACATCGTCGTATGATTTCTTGTTGCAGAATATGGGTATAAAAGATGAATTTCATCAGAGGAACATTTTGGTGTGCATCGAGGAACTCTGCAAAACGTTGCCACCGCCTCCGGTGGCGATGGAGACGATGGTTTCGACGCTCAACACGACGACGCCGACATCCAGCGTCGCCGTCGAATCGGCCTGTTCCCTCGGAGTCAACTATTCGGGCAACAACCTGGCCAATAACGCGCACAACCTCGTGCCGCACAGCTTCAGCGTGTTGGAGAAGTGCGGCAAATGCCATAAATACCTCAGGGGCCTCTTACATCAGGGCTTCCTCTGCCAAGGTACGTTTCCGTCCTTTATCGACGTCGACCTTTGTTAAATCCTAATCCGCTGGGTATCTTTTTGAATAAATTGAACTTTACTGGTGACGTGCGAAAGAGCTCGATTGAATCACTTTATGTGTATTTTAATTCCTTCGTATTCGCCGACTTCCTTAGCGCTCTTGAATTACAAATTATATCGCTCTATTCCTAATTAATTCTTTAGATTAATGATCGTTCTTAATGAATTTATAACATGTATATCTTTCAAAAATTACATAACCAGTAAAGATTTTTATATGAGAGTCCAATTCCATCATCGTTAAATATTTAACATTCGTGTTTATTCTTGCATGACAATCGCTTTAAATAAAATTCTGAAACCAGTACAAGTGAACTGGAAAAAAAAAAGGAAACTATGTGCGTTTTTCACGTTGTTGATCTCGCGAATTTTCTACGTTGCGCAGATTGCGGGCTGGTCTCTCACAGGACGTGTTCAGCGACGGGTTTACCTTCCAATTGCATATCGGTCGACTCGGACAATCGTATCAGCAGGTTTACTTCAGGTAAGTCACGTCGCTCGGATTGCCACAGTCGCCGTTGCAAATTTTACAGCGTGGCACCGCCCATTAATCCTTCATCGTGTCTCTAATGTATAGAACACGGAAAGACGCTGAAAAATTTAGTTGTCTCTTCAAAGGCGGGAGAGACATTGCGTCAGAAACACGATTGCTAGCATCGTAACCAGCTGCGTGGCGATATCGTATTCGAGTTACGAAGTTGACGGCAAGGACGCCCGTCCTGGCGCCTGGCCGCTCGCACCTCGTTATGATAACCTGAATCATTTTACGGAGGCTTGCACCTCATGGCTGACGGCTTTCTTCCATTGAAATCCCTCCGCGTCGCGGTCGTGTAGGAGTCGCCTCACTTGTTGGCATTTAATGATCCTTAACCGAGAGATACGAGTTTCAATATGGGTTTTGCTCGCTTTGCAATGCGTTCTATACTTCGCAAAAATTAATACCCATGGATGTGTGACGTTGCAAAAATACGGTAGTCTACAGTATTTCAGCAGATTGAATTTATTCCGATTCGATCGTTGCGATTGTACTTCCGCAACTCTCTGTCAACATTCGCATTTCCGTATACAAAACATTAAAGTATATTCGTTTCCAGAGTAACGGTTTTCGGGAGGAATTGATGTTAAGAGAGATTTTATCTTTTGTAAGATTTTATATTTCGTGATATATATGTATTATTAAAAAAGTTTAAAATATATTAT
>NW_017304864.1:653002-653927 GCF_001594115.1 Trachymyrmex septentrionalis
TTTTTAATTCTGAATTTTTGAACGTTTAAAAAATGGCATAACACTAAATGCGACGTTTTTTCTATAACTATTTTAGCGCCGATAACATTCCTTCTTTCAGTGTCTAAAAACTTAAAAAATATTTCTTTTCTATACAATTATTACGAACTTAAGTAGAAGATACTTTTGCTTTTTAACGATAAATTGCGATGAAAATTACAAATGTATCGTTTCTCGAACAAAAAATATGTCTTTACAGTGTGTCTTGATTTCTTGTCCACTATCTCAAAAATGCTGTTTTTACATTTTTCGAGATTTTTGTGTTTGATTTTTTTTTTTTTTATCAAGTTGTACTTTTTTATCAAACAAGCGAATATATATTATTATTTTATATACATTTAAATACATTTTGTATAAAATATAATTCTGGGGGAAAAAAGTCGAAATTTAGGAAAAGAATTTTATCTTTGTTAACATCTTACATTTATATATGACATTTCATGAGTTATAGCTGTCAAGACACCTTGTCTTATCTACCGAATAGTTTTTTTTTACCAACAATTATTATTAGTTCTTCATTCTTGTACCGATAAACCGAGCTCTTAGAACACCGGAAATTTTCTTAAGTTTACGCCCGGTCGCTAGTTGGAGGTGTGATGTGTGCCTTTGACGGCGGGAGATGGTTAAACGGCGCGAATATCTCCAGACGACGATAATCGGGAAAGACAACGTAAGCAAGGCTCAACGCTCGTGCCGTCAACGTGCGCCTCCAGCGATGCATTTAATTAACGCTGCACACGCCGCGGCGCGAATGACGGAATCGAATATTTGTGCATAGCAAAACCGCGAGTGCGGCGCCAGCCTTCAGGGCCATGTCACCCCGGCGCCCCGCGCTGTCCCCCTTCCCCCTCTCCCCTCCCCTCCCCTCCCCCCCTCGATCCCTCAT
>NW_017304864.1:654027-655189 GCF_001594115.1 Trachymyrmex septentrionalis
CCCCCGTCACCAATTGCGTTTGTACACACTGCGCGACGGTGCATCGATCGCTCGGAATTATCGTCCCGCTGATAACGTCGTTTGTCCGCGACGCCAATTCGTGGCTGCGACGAATAACGATAAGAGAATTGATATAATTTCATGATATTAATGGACTGGGTGCATTTCCGCGACAGTGGGCAACTATTGGAAAGAGAATGAGAGTTTCGGGGGGGCGCTCCACGAGTATGCGGAACGTTAATTGCGCTTTGATTTCGTTATCCACTTCATCCGGAGATCTGTTGTGGGAGAAGATCGAATCTAATAAATTCTCGTTTTAATGACTTCGGAAAAACTACGACTTTTTGAGTAAGATCATATCTGAATATATTATCATATCTGAATCACAAGAAAAGAGAGAATACGTCGTACTTTTTGAAAAAAAAAAAGCTCCAGAGGCGAAAAGAAGGGATACAATTTTTTTGCGCGTTAAAAAAATGTAGGTACTGAATAAAATAAAACTTCAAGAAAATCACTTTTTATTGACAATTCTTATCTCAGCATAGTTTTATAAATAAAAAATTTTAATTAACGACGGGAAGATTTTACGAAGATTATGTTATCCTTAAAGGAGTAACCCTATTCCTGAGGGATCGTGGGAAATCGAATCCCGCGTTGAAGAAAGAAAAAAAACCACTCGCGATGCGCCGCACCTCTTTCGCTCGCGCGATTGTCGCGTCGGCTCCGGTTGATTTGTAGTAATTGGTGGCGTTTAATCGCTTATATACGCGCGGGCGAGTCGTCAGCGCGACCCGGCCGAGCCACGCGCGCGTGGAGGTGCAACGATGGACAATTACGCTTCTTTGCCGGATAAAAATTCGAGTCACGTGCGGAGGCCGCGCGCACTCGCGGTTGCGACTTCGACATTGACGATCCCGCACAAATTGCACCTGCCTCCGCGTCTGGAAAGTTGATTGAAAATGACGCGGCGATCGGCTTGAGTCTCTAATTGCATCTATTCGATATTTCGCTCGATGAAAAAAATATTTCTGGTATTTGCGACTGTAATTGCACGGTAAAATATTACGATTGTGTCTATCTTTGCGTTTAATAAAGTCCGGAAAAATTTCGGCGCGCAGTTTGAATAACTACAAAAATATAGTATGCATGTATATATATATAT
>NW_017304864.1:655289-675014 GCF_001594115.1 Trachymyrmex septentrionalis
AGAAGATCTAGCTTTGACCGTCGTAGTCTTGAATATGCTTTACTTAAGTGGTCTATTTTTATAATCATTACTGTTATATTAATAATAATAATTATACAATTTTTGTATGGAACTATGTAATATTTATGTAATTCTATATAAAAAAAGAACATATGGTTGGCTATAAAACTGTAATTGTTTCCGAGGACAATCATGTGTTCTGTTTACATAAAACCATAAATATTATTATGCTAATATTATAGAGTAATAACTATAAAAATGAAGTTGCTAATAATTATTATTTTACTATGGCAGTTAATATTGTCACGAGTACTAAAAAACTTTTCTCTTAATGCTTGTGGTATTTTTGTAGCGCATTTATGGTTACGTACCTACTTCTTGCATTAATTATATGCTACAGAGCAATCACAACACGTAATTTTTATAATCTTCTGGGTTTTCCTGATTTGTCAATTTGTCAAAATTCTAAATTGATGAAATCTCAACAAAATTCATGCACGAAAATCGACACTAAATCAGCTTTATATGGTTTTTTTGTAACGTAATTACTCGCGTAGAATATTTCTAATGTTGTATTTCTATGTTATATTTCAATTTTCATTATTTTCTTTGATAATTCACACTTAAATAAAGATTGATATAACATTCCGTACATTCTTTAGATAAAAATAAATGTAATAAATCTTTTTTAATTTTTGTGAAACAATTTACATAAATGTACTCTCTAAATCTTTTTAGACTGAATTGTCACTCCGAAGGATGAAATTTTATTCTTATAGATTGAAAATTGAGCCACTCTTTTGATTGGCTCAATTTTCAATTTATAAAATGAGATTTCACTTCATAAACTTTAGAGAGTAATAAAGTGTATAAATAGCATTTACATATATATTCAGCGAATTTATAAGATACTACCCTGAACCCACCCCAAGCAACGAAGGGTTAAAGTCGAGTCTCTCGACGAAGCTGCAAATTGCGTCCGAAATCCGAGTGCTTCGCGTATCTCACGTATTTACTCGTGCCGTTGATTTATTGGAGTACAACGGCACGATTCAACGAGATTTCTCATTGTTACATGTATCGACGAGCAACATTCGGAATTCGTGACGAATATCGAATAGCTCTGCTGTGGCCTCCGCCTTACATCCGCGCATAAAATTCACGTGCGTGCCTACGTTCTCGTATACATAGATCGTGTTTTAATTCTGACTTTGTTCTCCCCCCCCTCCCTTTCTCTCTTCTTTTCGGTCACTCGTCCTCCAAAAGAACAAGAAGAAGATACGGTCATGAAGAAACAAGACGTCGCCGTCGCGGTCGTAAAAATAAATTTCTTTCCTCCTCCTCCTCCTCCTCTTACCCCTCCTACACAATGTTCTCTCCGCTCGTTCTCTCTCTCTCTCTCTCTCTCTCTCTCTCTCTCTCTCTCTCTCTCTCTCTCTCTCTCGTCATAATGCACGCGTCTTTGATTGTACAAGTGGCGTATGTACGCGCGGGGTATTCGCGGGAGACAGAGAAAGCAAGAGAGAAAACGGGATCGTGTCTGAAAATATGATCGCGTCGTATATCCTCGCGCGAAAATAAAGTCAAAGGTTCGTCAGCCGTAATAAAACGAAGAGGGGAAAAAAAGAAAAGAGGAGAGGGAGGAAGGAGCGGAGAGACGGAACGATTGAAGAAAGGAGGCGCGGGCGGCTGTAGGCGATAAAACAACGAGGAGCGGCTTGTCCGGTTGAGCGCGAAAATCTGCGGGGTATCGTCAGGAATTCTTCTGCTCCGATAGTATTCCACGATCGCGCGGCGTTACGCAATTTCGTCGCTTTGTCCTCGCTGAATTTCGCGGCCTCATGGATAAAGAGAAGCGCTGCACTTGCTTCATCCAGCGATCGATCGCGTCTCGCACGACGTGCCTCGATTCTAAAACGAGCGAGCGAGAGAGAGAGAGAGAGAGAGAGAGAGAGAGAGAGAGAGAGAGAGAGAGAGAGAGAGGAAGAATAAATGAAGTGCGATATTATATAAAGGAATGTTTGTTTAGCCGTAATTGATCACAATGTTGCGTTAGAGGAACAAAGGTTTTAGCTTTTATAAATTTCTCGTTTGGAAAGTATGCGAGTACCTCAGGCATGGCACAGCGGAGAATTTTGAAACGCGAGACGTACCTCAGGCTCGGCGCAGCGTGCCTAAGGTACGTCTCGCGTTTCAAAATTCTCTCCGGCGTAGTTCGTGCCGGACGCGTGCAATGAATTCACGGAATCGCCACGAATGTTTGTCGCAATTTGCAGTGTTCGGCCTCGCGCTGTGCTCGCAATTCGACACCGCCAGCCGTGCGGCGCCGATTCTGGTGGAGCGATGTACCCGCGCCCTCGAGGAGCTGGCGTTCGCCGACACGACGTTGGACCTCTACAAAGTTTACCACAGCAGCCCACCTAATGAGCAGATCCCCGAACTGCGACAGAAGCTGAACGAAGGTAAGACGGGCGCGCCGTGGCCGGCCGGCAGGTCGGATCGCGCGATTACGCGCGCTATAAATAGCCGGCAGTCGTGCCACGATGTTCGGCTCGCGGGTTGCAAAAATGTCGAGGCGCGCCACCAGATGCATGCTGCATTGTGGAGGACCCTCCCCCCTCCCCTCCATTCTGAGGGAGGGCGCCAGAAAAGCATGCTTATATTTTGCGCGACAGATCGAGATTTCAGGGACAACGAATGAGCGAGCTGCTTTCGCGCTTTGAGAGACAAAGATCCGGCTGCATTTAGCGATAAGCCCTAACATTTATACATATATAGCCTCGAAATTTCTTTTAATTTTGTTTCTCGCGACGTTGCACGGCGTATGAATCAGTTGTTTTCGGAATAATGTTAAGAAAACTTCTACATTTCATGAGAAAGACAGAGACTGCTGCTGTCTGTACTATATTGTGTATTATATTGTGCAGATTTAACTGCTGCAACATGTCAGTTGTCTGCCTAACATCGGGAAATTGCGTTCAACGAACTGAGAGTTTATCTACTAAAATATATATATTTGCTTACGATTATCATTTTAATTCATTTAAATATATTTCTTTCACGATCTTTCTAAAAAGATCAAACTGTAAAATTTAATAGGAGGAACAAAATTGGAATGCATAAATAGATAGTAATTTAAGTAGATTGCAGATAATATTTGAGATGAAGCTTCTAACTAGAGATGTTCTTTTCGAAATTTTTTGTGCACAGTAATTGATTATTAATGTATTATTGACTAATAGTTGGCAAATAGAATATATACTTAATATAATCAAATTTTTTTTTTGTTATTTTCGTTTTACAATCCTTAAAAAATCATTTTTTTATTGTAATGACTTTGTTCAAATTTTTGAAACTTATCTTTTTTTTTAGTTATGTTGATTTGATATTTTTTTATGAAGTTGAGTTTAGTTTACGTTTGATAATAATTAATAGAGTAATATTTATTTAACTCATTCATGGTAATAATTAAAAAGATTACATTTTTTTGAATTGTATTAGTTGAAATAAACGCGATATAATCGTATGAATGTAATTATTTATATTGATATAATTATATTATGTCTTTTAAGCAGTTACTGATATGATTAGTATTTATTTTTTATGATGAGCTGAACATAGAACAACATAACATAATTTTTTCAGATGTCTGTAACGCGGATTTAAGCCCGTATACTCCCCAATGTATCGCCAGTGTCTTGAAAAAGTTTTTACGTGAATTGCCAGACCCAGTAATCCCGGTGCAATGGTATGACAGATTTCTGGATGCGTCGAGTAAGTATATATTTCTTAATCAAATACTTTTTTTTAAACCGGTTATCAAATGTTTTATCAATGGTTATAATTCGTCGTTCGATTCCGAAAATTGTACCAATTTGTTTTTGTCTCACAGATATGAGAAGCGATGAGCAGTGCGCGACGCGTCTCAATCAATTAGTAGCGGAGCTACCGGAGCATCATCGTAGCACATTGTGCCATTTGATGGCACATTTCTGTCGCATCTGCCAGTTGCAGCACGGAAGGGGCTACACGGAACCACCGACCATCCTCGTACAAGTTCTCTGTCATATATTTCTCAGGCCACCCTGGGAGCGAATCATGTGAGTGCCACGTGGATTCTTTTAGTCATAAGGAAAGAGTTGAGAATAGAGCGTGGTTCACACGATCCCTTTTTTACTGACGACGTACTACTGGCTGTAAAAAAAAACATCGGTATTTTCGAGGACGCTAGTAATAGATTGCTTTTCATCTCGACTAGTGGGCTTTCTAGTTTGCTAGCATTGAGTTATTTAATTTTCTCTCGCAAAAGCACCTTGTAGATTTCAGGATATAATTACATAATGATATAATACTGTCATATTTGCGATAAAAAAATTAACTGGTTTTACGACTATATTACTACTAATAGATAAGATTACTTGTCTGATAGAACACTCGTAATATGTCTTTGATTACGAAGAATTTAGCACTTTGCACTGCGCAATTTTACAGCCAAGTTGTTCACAACACGGAGGCACACATACGCATAATGGAATTGCTACTATTACACGGCGATTGGAGCGAGAGGCTACCGGAGTTTGCCAGTCCCCCGCAATTGCCGCCACGTAAAGTTTCGAGACCACAGTTTCCGATTTTGGATCCGTTCCCGGTTCTTGAAGACGAAGCTGTAGACAAAACGGCACCTGGTGCGGATACTGGCAAGGACCAACAACCGCATAGGTCATCTTCAAATTCGATTCTGATTTTAATCCAAATCTTAATCTAAGTTAGAAGTTTCTAGTTCTAAATCCACATTGAACTTGAACTTTAATCTTTCTATCAATTTAATTTTAATTCTATACTTAGTTTTAGTTCTGTTTTTCTTCTGTAATTAACTTCTAAGATTTATAGTAATTATTTATAATTATGGTACAAATAACTAATTGTAAATATCGTCGAAAAAATTCTAGGCCACGCACGCTACAGGAAGCTGAATGGTATTGGGGTGAAATCACGAGGGACGATGTAAACGAGATGATGATCGACTCGCCGGATGGCACTTTTCTGGTACGCAATGCGTCTTCCAAGGGTGGCGAGTACACTCTAACGCTGCGTAAAGGCGGGACCAACAAACTCATCAAGATCAGTCATCGAAATGGAAAATATGGATTTTCGGATCCCTATAACTTCCACTCGGTCATTGAGCTGGTCGACTACTATAGGAACTGCTCGCTCGCACAGTATAATTCGGTGCTGGATATTAAGTTGCTTTATCCAGTGTCGCGATTTCAACAGGTACCTTCCTAACTTTCTGGTTCACGAAATAATTGTATTTATGTTCATCCTTGAACTTCCCATTTTGTGTTTGTCTGAAAAATAGGATGACGAGATCGCAAATACGACCGACATGGCAAAAGTCAGGCAGAAATATTTCGAGTTAGATAAAGATATAAATGATACAATCCGGCAGTATCAACATTGTTCGGATTTGTACGGCAAAACGGCCTACGAAGTTCAGTTGAAGCGTAATGCATTGGAAGCCTTCACAGAGGCCATCAAGATGTTTGAGGAACAGATAAAGTTGCAAGAAAGGTGCAAGATAGAAGCCCAACCTCATGAGATTTCTACGTGAGTAGTCTACTCTGTTGTTAATGTTCTCTAAAGATACTTACATTTTTAAATTTTTATGAAATTTTAGAAGTGAAATTTTCTATAGTGTTCTATTGTGATTGCATTGATGATAATATTTCCGAAAGCTTATATAGCAAATAATATAAAGTAGGGATTATTAATTATAATCAATTAATCTTGTTATTATATATTTTTTTAATAACAGTTTGACAGACAATTCAGAATTGTTGAAGCGAAGACTGAAGGCCTTAGAAGATAGCAAAGAACAACTGGATGAGAGTCTGAAACAACAGATCGCCTACTATAGAACCCTTGAGAGAGAAATGTACAAGCTGAAGTCAGAGATTGGAGTACTTGTGCGGCAAAAGGATCGCCATTCTCAGTACGTATTCTTTTATTATATTTCGGTTTGCTGTCAAAAATTTCCTTTTATTTTTACATTGAAAATCTAATCCAATTCATTCGAACATTGCAGATGGTTAAAGAAGAATGAGATAAAACAGAACAAAGAGGAGGTGGACTTTGCAGTTCATTCCGATGAGAAAACGTGGCTGTTTTTGAAAGGTTCTCGTTCTGATGCTGATCTTATTCTAAAGGGCCGGCCCGATGGTACCTTCCTTGTTCGTCGATCGAGAACTGGCCAGTACGCACTTTCTATAGTGTAAGTATCATCTATATTTTATACAAGTATGACATGTAATTTAAATCAAGAATAAATGAAAATAGATAATTATAGATAACGCGCGAGATTATAATATAGCTAATAGTAATGGATATCCTAATGGTATGAACCGTTTAAAACGAAAGTTAATCCTCTCAAGGCTTTTCTCGAGAATTTGAATAATCCAGTTTTAAAGATCGTATTTCATTGACCGGAATGATTTCGCGGTTTGTGCCATGTGTTATTCGAGAATCGTGATGTTACAGGTGTAGCGATACGGTACAGCATTGCATAATATACGCCACCGAGCGCGGTTACGGCTTCGCCGAGCCATACAACATTCACGAGACCTTGAAACACCTAGTGCTGCACTATGCTCAGAATTCTTTGGAGGAACATAACGAGTGCCTGACCACCACTCTGGCCTATCCCGCGTTTGCGCCGCCTGCAGCGCTAGCGCAACTACAGGCCCAGCAAAAGCAGTTGCAGATCCATATTCAGAATCAATCATCGTTCGCGCGACCGCCGCATGAGAATCAGCTCGTCATGCCGCATACATAATATTGGCCTGTCGAGCGTCGCGATCCGGATCCGCTCGAGTCTGAGTACGTTCACGCACGCGCGCACACCCACACGTGAGTTCTGCTGCTACAAGCATCATTCGCCGACGTGATCGACAGATCGACTATATCACGTGAGCCTTCCTTGACGAATTCGAACACACGTTTCGTTGTGAGATAAAACGCTCCTTCGTTCGGAACGTTTCCTAAAATCGCGTACAATAATTATATGTATGTTTCACAGTGAGAGGAAATAATCTCACGCGAAATATCGTGAAAGCACGCAATGTAATATCGGTTGCTTAATCATCATCGAATGATAGGTAGGTCTCCGTAAGATCTCCGAAAATACGGAGCACTTTGACGAAGTGTATAATAGCCGTAACGATAATAATCCTAAGAGATACTAGCGATAGAATTAGATATATACGCGTTATCGCGATACGATAATGATCGCTTCGAAGCAGAAGTTCCCAAACGGCGCGTCGCGCATCCTGATAAAACGCGATTTATATCCAGAAGAATATAGAAGCAAGATTCAAATGCAGTAAAATCTTGAAAAATAATTTTTAAAAAATTAAACTAATTTTTTATATTATCGATTGTTATAACTATTAAAATAAATGTTTAACTATTTTTTGATCGGTGTAAGGTGATAATATTTTGAAAACATAAAGTTCTTAAATTTTCTTCTGAATTATTTTAACTTTTTTGTTTTCGTAAATATAACAAGAATGAATAAGCGTGGGAAATTATTTGAAAATTGACTTATATTTTCTACATATATGACTAATAATGGTTGGACATTTTGTATCCACGCTTTCGTCAATATTGTTACGAGGATGAGATAGAAAGAAAATATCAGATTCGAAGAATTGTTAGATTCAGAATGTTTGGGAACCTCTTGACTACAGGACCAACAATACCAACGACGGATGTCACCAGCTCTCCCTCAGGGTTTACACGACGCGGAGAGTCAAAGATCTGCGTCGACATTACGGCAGGATGGTGACGGTACGTTTCTGCCGCTACCGAAATTTTGTTTTGCAAAACAGAAAGCGTTTTTTATCTTGACGTTTGTAATTGCGCAGAATTGATCCGCTCGGAAACATTGGCATTATAAAAACATGCTGTCGGATCAGCGACCGGGATAGCGAGGTCCGCTTCGTTCGCATAGATTCCATTGTTCAGGTAATCAGGGTAGTCTCTTATAATCGTCTAACGTTTAATCCTTAATAGCCTGAATTCCCGGATTCTGATTAGCTCGTATCGAGCGGTCATTTGAAACTAACTTTGAGTTAGTAATCCATTATTAGCTACATTGAATGTACCTATGTAATTTAAATCGTGCTATTTTTAGAAAAGACAGTTAAAATACTATAAAAATAATTTATGAAAATATCTTTTGAATTGCTATGATGATTGTAGCTGAATCATAGTCATTGATTGAATGTTTATGCTACAAGCAAAACTTATTACGTTAATATATCTTTCGAAGTGCCCACAAATGACACTCGACATAATTTTTCATGTAATAAGTTAATCTGGATCACGTGCTATTACTCATTATTTAATGTTTTTTTTGTAATGTAACGTATTTTGTTTCTTGCTATAAAACTTGTATTTGGAAACTAAATTAATATCAATTAATAGGAATTGATATTAATGTTAGTTATACGAATCAAGCTTTGTATAATTTTATCGCGATCATATTGTATTGTAATACTATCATTTTAGGCTTTTAAGGGTTAAACGTGGTCGTTCAGAAGAAAGGTGATCGCTTCCTCGTTGCTCGAAATTTCTGATCGCTTGCAAAACGCCGTTCGCGACTTCAATGAAGGACGCGTGCTGCGATTTGCAAAATAAAGCGTCTTTATTTTTTTTTTTTTTTTTGCGATATTGCTGAATTATAATAGTGATATTAGAATGTAGTCGAACGAAATTCACGTAAAACCGCAAGGCGTCTTTATACCATTTTATAGTAACCGAAAAACTGGCCGCGAAAATCCAGTGAATCCACTTTTTCCGAGAAATTTAAACTGTTTCTTGGAACATTATCAAATATCATATTAACTTGTAACATGTCTGACTGTATTTCAAGTTTTCCTCAAGTCATTAAAGAGTGGACCCGCTCGCTTCTCGTGGCTAAATCTTCGAGTTTAATCGCGAAGATGGACCGGATATCTCCGTCGTCCTTTCTTGATCGCGTTCCGCAGTGGATCGTGATAAAATTTCTTCGGTGAGAGAGAGAGCTTTTTTTTATACACATTACATTTCAGACGTTATGCCAAGCAGATTTGTGAGAAAAGATACATATATATATACACATATATTGTATATTTATATATATCTATATATTATCTGTGATTTTTTTGGATTGTGTGTAAGCAAAGGGAGAAAAGTTATCGCGTTTGTCATTTCCGATCGC
Organism: Trachymyrmex septentrionalis; assembly: GCF_001594115.1. Taxonomy (NCBI): domain Eukaryota; kingdom Metazoa; phylum Arthropoda; class Insecta; order Hymenoptera; family Formicidae; genus Trachymyrmex; species Trachymyrmex septentrionalis. The sequence continues at coordinate 664,549 of NW_017304864.1, forward strand.
TTTTGTCCCTAATTTCTCATCCTTGTCTTTCGTTTCTTCTTTTTCTATACTTCTTCCGTGAGCTTTCTTTTCCGCCAAAACTTCAATATACCAACGCGTCGAGTCGATCTTTCTCGCTATCGGTCTTAGTTCTGAACAGTCTTATAAATAGTAGCGATGAGAGGAAAGATCAGGATGCAACAGGAATTGAAAATGTTGAATGAAAAAACAAGAAGTAAAATTGTCATCGATATAAAAAACAAGTACGAAAGAAAAATCACAATCGAACGCTAGTCATTAATCTGAAACAATATTTTTGTAATACTAATCAGACAGAGGACGTGTCTATTTATATTCTTTGTCGTTTTTTTATATGTTAATAGAATATTTATCTATTGTTGTTATTCTCTTATATTTTTTTCTTCTTTCGCAATTGTTTCTTTGTTGCGTCCTGACCTGAACCACTGAAATGAAATTAGAAAACGCACGGAGGCGTGCCTGAGAAATCTCACATTTACAGAGCGGTCGGTAAATGGCGAGAGTGTATCGGGAACGCTTCACGTTCAATGAAACTGGTGGTTCCTCAAGTTTCTCTCACGCCATCGTAAATGAAACACACAAATCGATAGATTCGATCTGAACAAGTAAATCGGATAAGTATGGAAATCAATAAGGATCAAGCTAATATGATTCATCTTTCAATCTATTCACTATATCTATAAGTAGGAATCGTTTAGATTAAAAGTGGCATAGTCGGGTTTGGAAAAATCTTGTCAAAATATTTTATTGAACATGTGCGAATAAAAGATCAATTTTTATCATGCGTTTAATATTACATGCGGTTGTTCGGTTATTCATTATTCACGTCGAAAAATCGGACAACCATATTCGGCGCTAGGTGCATTGTTAAAAAAGAATATGAATGCAAAGTATTCTGTGTGTCGAAATGCGATTTGCACCAATTTTAGATTATGTGAGGTGTATATGTAATGCCCGTGTCACACTACGCATTAGAGACTGAGGATTGCGAATTGAGGATTAGAATTCAGCCAATTAGAATGGAACGGATTAAAAGTAAAACTACCTGATTGGTCGAATTCTAATTCGTAATTCGCAATCCTCAATCTCCAATGTGTAGTGTAACACGGGCATCAGAGTATATGAACGTGATGTTTCTCATCTCTACGCTTTTATTTCTTCCGCGGCTATGTAATCTCCTATCGCGCGATAGGAGGCAAACGAGCGAGGAAGATCGGCGAGATCGGCTCTTTTCATTCTGAAGAAAAGCACAGAGCGGCGAGAGAAAAACGTCGCGCGTGAGAGAAACGTAGTCGGTGAACAAAAGGCTCTCGTTTGCTCATTTCGAACTTTTCGGATTACGTAGATTTAGGTAGTTTAAGATTTTTTATACAGACGAAGGAAGAGGTGATGGAGAGGAGCGAGAGAGGCATGTGGCCTGGCTCGCTACCACGTGATTGTCCAATTTGTACGTCCGTCGTCGTTCGCTTCGTTCTCCTCCGGTCTCTTGGATGTCCTCGCGTTTCTCGTCTTCGTGCCATTCTCCTTTTCGAAGCCTTGTTCGCTTTTTATTATTTTATATTACGTTTCGTATTTTAAGCTCTCCGAAAAGCAGAATGACGACGACGTTTACCTGGTGTATTTCGAGGAACGGATTCACGATCATATTAAATTTTTTAGGGTTTGAATGTTCGTCAATTGCCGACAATTAATTTTTGCCGTGAAGCAAATGCTATGCTTCACCCATCGAGCCTTTCGCACGATAGACAGCAGTCAGACAAAATTTATCGAGTTCTATTAGAACGAGTTAAGGCAATTCTTCGTGATTTTTCTCGTGGGAATTAATCTTCCGGCGTAAGAGACAGTACGGAGGAAACGAATCGATGACGTCGGACAGCTCTTTTATAGTGTTAAAGACAGTTATACAAATATTATGACCGATGAGTACGACTCGCGATAGAATCTCTTGGTGAGGCAATCAATATTATATTTGTTAGATTAATAATAAATTATAATTAACGATACTACTATTGTTAAATAACAACAAGATGTAATATATATTGTGCATAGTTTTACATTTTTTTATGAAAAATGAAAGACAAAAATTCTTCGATTTTCTAAATTTTACGCAGATCAAAACTACGTAAAATTTGGTATTTTATATCCGTACGCGAATGTAATGTCTTTACGGAAATAAGTGTTTTACAAATCAGAAAGTCTTATATAATTATCAAATAAAATAATGATTAGAAAAAAATATAATTAGAATTAGAATATGAAGAATGTTTATAATGATGGTAAGATAATTTTTTATCTTTTTGTTGCTTTAAGAGCTTTAATTTGAATTTGAATATCTCTATTTAACGTGTGTTTTGTTACTCTTTTTTTAATTTATAATAATATTTAGCGAGTTTTAAGCAAATTCCGCTATGCGGGAAAAAATGCAAATTGATGAAAAAGAAAATGTATCATTCAATTTATCTCGAAATCTATCACGAGTCGCACTCATTGCTTTCCCAGTGGGAAAGAATTATATTTATACAGGTGCGCGCGCGCGCTCAGCATACATACATACATACATACAAACATACATGCATACATACATCATACACGACACATTCACGGAATAGATTCACATGTGAGATAAATGAACGAAGCTATATAAATAAATATATATATATATATATACATATATATATAAATATTATATAGATGCGATACGTTGTGCGTCGAGAAATATATATGGTGCAGATATGAGAGAAGAGAGAAAAGAGAGGAAAACGAAAAAAATATATATATATTCGAGTATACATCTATATATATTTTTACTTACTTTCAAAGCAAACCTTTAATTGATTATTTATAATATATACATGCGTACATATATATACATACATATATATTATGTATACACATACATACATTATATAAACATGATGGAACGTCGTCGTGTTGTATTAATCGCGTGTCTCTGCGAGTCTCGTCGATCTCGGCGAGTCATTTCGACGAGGCTCTCGGACGAGCGCGTCGAACAGGCACACACCCGTGCGATTCCGCGATCTTGATGAATCCCACGGGATTCGAAATGTCGATCGAATGTGTCGAGTCGAGTCAAGCCGAGTCGCTGAGAGTAAGTATAAGATCGAAGAATCGACACGACTCTTAATATGACTGTCTCGAGACTGTGCAAATTGGTTTTTTAATATTTTTAATAGATGTCGATTGTGCACGTAATAATTTTTATTCTAAATTACGTACGAGCTTGATGTATTTTTTTTAAATTTGCGCGAATTACGTGTTTTGTCTTATAGATATAGATTTATATAGATCTTATAGATTTAGGGTAAAGAAATACGTAATATTTTTTCATCAAATTTCGTGAAGTATTCATGGTTCTTTCTGGCATGTATGCCGAAATTTATTTTATCTAAAACTTATTATAATGTATACTATTTTTCTTCTCACCGAGATTGAGAGTCTTCCTTCTTAGCTCGCCTAACAAAAATTTCGCGGAATATGTTTTTTTGTGAAACTCTTGTTTCTTCATTACATTTCTTTTTCACACGATATTGCTTTATCATTTATGTATGACTATGACTTTTACTTGCGCGAAGAAATCTTGCCCTTGCCATTCATTTCTTGCACAATATCAATTTACAACGAAGTTTTTTGACATCTATCACTGCTTTATGTATCTATTATCTACTTTAATCTATCATTGCTAATTCATTAACGCTACATAAATTAATTATAAAGTCTGTGTTAGAATAGTTTCGATAAAAAAATCTGAAGAAAAATCTGAAAAAAAAAAGAAATAAACATTAAGTTTTTGAGATAAAAATTTTGCAAACAAATTTTTCAGATAATTTTTCTATGTTTTGTTATTTAAATAGGGAATTTGTGTTACTGAAACTTAATATTAAAAGTTTTTTCTAAGATAAATAAATATTTATCGCCTATTTCAGTATCTGATTTGAATCATGAATAATTATAATAATAATTCAGATTTTTTAATCGATACTATATATTAAAATAATTAAATACATTTCTTCGAACGACATGTTTTGAATGAACTTTTGGCGATTTTCGAGATGATTTTGAAAATGAAAATGACGCCGAAGCATCTTGAAAGAATCTTGCCGTTATTTTGCATCAAGAGTCGCGTGTGCGTGCCTATCTATGATCGTGAAAGGCGATTGGCGGCTCATAATCATAAGCGCTAAGTTGCTATTGAAACCGATAAAATTTCGATAAGTTTTATCTTCTTGCCCTCATGGCCTCATCTTTTTCGTAATAGTAGTTATAAAAAAAGAAGAAAATTTAATTGAGAAATTTATTTTAGTTAATCCACTTTAAAATTCATTCTCTAATGTTATATTTTGTATATAAATAAGAAATGATTTGCTATTCGGAATTCATACTAAATCATTATACTGAAATGTCGAAATCTGAATTCATCGAAATTGTAGAAATTTTAATCGCAATTTGCACGAATGAACTTCTGTGAAGAAAACGGATAAATTGAGGAAGAAGCACTCGCGTCTTTCCTCACACACGAAATATGTATTTCGATCGTGGAACAGGAGTGGAGTTCAAATATTTTCTTTTCATTATTTTTTTTTTTTTCTTGTGAAGCTAGACGCGGAGGCGGCGTCTTTCTGATATCCGAGCCGATTGCTCTTTTGTACAAAGAACGAAAAAAAGAAAAGAAGACGAGAGTGAGAGTGGTACTTCAGTGAATGTTCTCGGCAGGACCGGTCCATGAAGAATGCTACGTCGAGGTAGTAATCGAGCCACGTGTTACCCCGTGATGACGTGATGCAATAATAGTTAAGTGCAGGAGGAAATCGTCTTGGCGAATAAAAATTTCAAACTGATGAAACTTTTAACGACAATTAATTATATTTCGGAGGACCGCGGAGGTGTCCTCTCTTTGATAACGAACGCTAGAACAAGCGTTTTTTTACCTGATCATAACTTAACTATTATTGCACGTATGTGCAACGTCGACTGTGCGATTCGTCGAGTCAACTTTGTGTAATATCGAATCGTTCTGCGTCGCGTTAATTTGAGGAAATTAATCGGCATTGCGTTCGATTTGAGGGAACTATCGACCATTATCGTCGAAGCGACGATATTAATACGTGCGTGAGCCTGGCCTTTTGATACGTGCTCGGATATGTGCTCGAGTAAATGAAAGGACGCGATCGTGATTTAACGAAGGAAGGGCTGGCCCTAAAAAAAACGAGCGTGTGAGACCACGTGATGGATCGTTTCGTCAACTAACGCGCTTTCGTGTGTTGCATTGTGATCTCCGAGAAGTAACAGCGGTAGCGATAAAACGAGAGAGTTATAGAAAAGAAAAAAAAAATGAATAGAGAGTGAATGGAAATATTTGCCTTAGCTTTTGTACAAGCAAACGAATATGAGGGATTGCCGATGAGGAGAAGAAAGGAGGCTGCCAGGATAGGCGCGAAACTTCACGATAAGCTGACATAATTGATTCTGACGATAAACAGTGATAAGAGTTGATGAATCTAAATAAGCTGTTGTAGTGCGTGTGAGTGGGAGGGAGTGAGAGATAGCCTTGCAGCAAGAGAGACAGAAAAAGAAATACGATGATAATCAAATTGTGCATGAATCGTGCGTATTTGCATGTAAAGGCACGATTATAATAAAATTCTCTCGCGTTCGCCGTGTGTCGAGACGAGAGCATTTCTTCAGAGAAGATTGATATAAAGATAAAAATTAAAAAAAAAAAAAAAAAAGAAAAATACACAGAGCAACGTAGAAATTGAGTTAACCGATGCGAAGTTACTATAAATCGATGTAATCATTGTAGATCTAACACGATTGTAACCGCAAAATGAGTGCTAATCGAACGATTTGATATAATTAATTAATCATACGCCCTCATTATACAATTAGCGATTCATAATTAACATAATGTAATTAATTGATTATATAAAATCGCTCTCATCGATATTTACCGTCTCCTCATAATCATCCGATCGGATGATCTCGCGAGACCGATCAATCGGTAAACGTACGAATGGGAAACAGGCGTTTGCTGCAAGGCGATGATAATCGATCATTAATCAATGATGCGAATGCCGGTGCGAAGGAGGATCATACCGGGTGCGAAAGTTGTATAAGGGAGACGTGGGCGTAAAAGCAAAAGTTGTCGACATAATATTACATTATTAACGAATGTATGCTGTCCCACTGTGATAAAAACTTTTGTTTTTGCATGTAAAAATATATACTATTATTATATATATATATATATATATATTGCCATAAGCGCGCGCGCGCGCGCGCATACAAGCGAGAGAGCGAGAGAAAGAGATAGAGAGTGTATCACGTTAATAGTACGCGTATACGGATATAAATGTACAATGTATGTCGATACAGCATGTACCATCACAATCGATTCAGATATCTATGTATCTATATGCGCGTACGTACACATATACACATATATACGTACATAAATATACATATGGAGACACACACACACACACACACGCACACGCACACGAATGTACAGAGACACAAGTATATTGTGATCGAGCGTGTACACGTAGACAGACGCATGCGATTACGGAGAATGCGAACTTTTATTATTGCGCACGCCATGTATTCATACGCTGATGAAGGACAAATTATTATCGTAATTATCACTAATATAGTATCAAACACCGTTAGGATACCGTTCGCCGATCAGTGCAGCCGAGCATTTCGCTCATTCTCGATCCTCGCGGAATTCGGCACACTCGGACAATCCTTTTGTATCTTTTATCACACACATACACCCATTTATCCATCCATCCATCCATCCTACCCACCCATCCATTCACTCGACATATACATAAACACACAGCCACACAACATACACACATCGATCCGCGAAGAAGTTTTGCGGTTTTAGCTTCATTAGCAATAATTCGAGTGTCGTGATCGCTGTTGATATCTTTCGGAAATTTATAATTTCCGCGTGCTTCTTCGTCGCGGAATACGAACGAGGATTAATCGAGGAGACCGAGCTGACGATTCGTTCTCTCGTCCTAGGAAACGTCCATTCTTGCGATTACCTCGACTGTCAATTTTCACATTTTGTCCAGGATCTCGTAGTTAGAGACGATTCGTCCAGCCTCGTATCAAGATTTACGATTAAGGGAGATAAATAAATTGTGTGTAGCGCTTTCTCGCGAAGCGATCTTTCTCAACGAAAGTGTGACGGGCAGCGCGATTGTTAGCTCCGTCTCTTCGATTTCCACCGCAAGATTAATTTTTATCGAAAATCGTGGATCATTGTATCGTGCCACACGGAATATTCGGAAGAACGTGTAAGTGATGAGAGATCTCTACTCTTTGAATTATGTACACGCTCTTTCTTTACTTATTCCACATCCTTAAGAATCTGAAGAAATTTTAAAGAGATAAAAAAATAATACTTATATATATTATACAGTTATTTTAATTATTCTACAAATTAGGAAAATTAAATCGGAGATTTTGAAAAATAGATGATTTGATAAGAGAGAAAAGCGATGAGGCCGATTTCTAATTTCGAAAATCGGTTGTTCTTATTCTGTGAAATGAGTAAAGAAGAAGTGCGTAATTGAGCGAAATTTGATTTGTGAACTCGAGATTTCGAATGGATTCTCGATCGAAAGAAGCGTGCGAAGCTGATAACTGATGAGATTGCCCTTTGGGCACGTGAAGCTGATGGTGTAATGAACGTTTACTCGCTTCTTTGCGCAACGTCATCTTCATATTGTATCTTTTATTTGCTAGAATTACCATGTAAAATCATTTATATTTGCATATGATTAATATGTTTTACTTATAAGCTCGCAGCGTTCCTTTATTATCCTTTTGAAAGCCATCCTATCATCCGTCAACTTTCCCTAGGAAAATCCTTCTGCGGCATAGAAATGAAACACCTTATGGCGGTAATAATACACAGAAAAAGCCAAATGTTGAGATTATCTTTCAACATAATTATTAACGTAGCGACAGTATTTTTAGAAATGTATAGATTCCTTTTTCTCTCTCCGGATGTGGTAACGGATTACATTTGTGGGTTTTCTCGAGTTGATCTTCGGACTCCGAACGAGTTTCTCTTGGAAGTTAAATATGAATCATTGCTCGAAGGAGAGCGAACATGGGCACGTACTGGGTTATGCGCAGCCGCGTGTAATCAATAAATGCGAATTCTTTCGTTCGGATCGATCTATCGGGCGGTACACACTTGATGAGCGCTACAGCGCTCTCGGCGCTGACTTGCGCTAATGCCAGAGGCAGCCGAGCATAGAGCCGTTTTGAAAGTGAGATTAATCGTGCGAGACCTATCCTTACGTCTGAGTCATAAGGATCTCGCAATTATAACATCATAATTGAATTATAAGGAAGGCGCCCGTCGGGAAGGCGGCGCACTCGGTGTGTGGCCGAAAGCGTCATTCGTTCCGGCTTTGAAGTCGGTTCCGGGAGATGCTCCGCTCCTTTGCCAAATAGAATTCTATTGAAGAAATTCGATAAATGCAACATAAACACATAAGATACTTAATTTAATAAACATTAATAAACATTTTATTTATTTGAGAAACGAATTATCGACTAGATTTTCTCTACCAAAAATTCGATTTGCATCTCGATAATTAAGTGCCAACAAATTTATAAATAATAATAATTTGTAAATAATATATAAATGATAATGTAAAAAATAGATAATTTTAATTCCACTATCAAAAGAAACATCAAAGCTAATTTTCCGTAATTTTTTGGACGCTGAATATGAATTCGATTTCCGAATTGTTCCATCACTTTACAATTTTGAGAAATTGACAGTTAAAGTTACATTAAAAAAGACTATTTTTAGATACTTACAATTAGTTATATTGTAACTATTATGTATGAGACATGTTCGAGAAGTTTTATTACAATCAAAATGAAGTACGTTTTTAGGATTTTCAATTCTCAAAAGAAATTTTTAATTTTAGCTTAGTGAAATATTCATAGTTTATGGGATTTATTGTGGAAAAATTATGAATTAGATCATTGACAATTTATCAAATAGCTTTCAATTATATTCAAACTTAAGGGATTCTTAGGCTGTAAATTCGAATAATATGTAGCATGAGTAACTTTTTGCAATATTTCATTGTCGATTTTAATTACAACATACGCGTCATCCGATCATCAATAAATCGCGGCATCTCGTGGAAATATTAATTGACGTAATTTTGCGCGTGAGCAACAATAGTATTATAATTTCTGATTCACACAAATTATTCGTATAAGTTGCTTCTCGGACGGAAGATGCGACTCACATTCTTAGGATCGTAAAGCGTTCCTATGATGGCTATATTTTTTTTGCATTACGTTACGCAACCGCGGAATTAAATAGAGACAATTCGCGCGCCGATCATTACATACGGCGAAACGGATTTACCATGTAGATTCTAATAGGTGAGGCGACTGTAGACGCCACAAGATGCAGAGGCACCTCTGCAATTTGCCAATTATGACGGAATGGAAGGTGACATTAAAGATGACTTTAATTGAACCTCGAATGTCAGTGTCGAGGGATTTTCCTGATTCAACCCCGGAACGTCGGGCATTCTTGCGCGATTACATATGAGTGATTACGCAACCCGCCCGGAAATACTTGATTGGCGCTTAATTATTAGTATTGTTACCGCCGGTGAAATAACAGTCGTGAAAATGTCGCAAAAAATTCTAACTTGATTTTTCGAGGTGTAAGTTATTCTGCTTGCGTCATAAAGTCGTTACGATGCGATTATTTCGAGCAGAATAACCTGATAAATAATATTTGTTCTTATGGTGCAGAGAGAGCGATAACGTTAATCGCTTTTGTGCAAGTAGCGATAAAATACTCGTAATGCTCAGAAGAAACGTTCCAACTCATCGTTTAATAATGCGTCATTATCAAGCAGCGAGGAAATACAATCCTGCGTGGAATCGACAACTTTATAGGTGTAAATATTCTGTCCGACGTCAATTCGCAGATAAGCGACGACGAATAATTATTACTCGTGCCAGATTGCGATTCGTATTTCTTTTTTATAGCGCCTCGCTAAAGGAAATGAATTAAACGTATGTGCTGACACGTTGCCTTAAAATTATGATCGCAGCATAATCGTTGCAGTGATAATTTTACAATTGTGGTAATATCTATGTCTATTCTATTTATCTATTTTGTTATTCTATTTATTCTGTTTATACAGGGTAGGTCCGAACGTTCCTGGTCAGATTTTGAGATTTTATAGAAAATTTAATTCTCTACAACTTTTGTTACTTTTTGTTAAACGATGGATATTTTCCCTGATATTTTTGTAAAAATATATAAAATAACCATTTCAAAGGTTGTTGGATGCTAATTTTTTAGGCATTTCACTGTCTAGCTGGACCTATTCCATATATATTCTAATATAATTTCAGAG
>NW_017304864.1:675114-692629 GCF_001594115.1 Trachymyrmex septentrionalis
TTTTCTTAATCCTTTAAATTGGATTTTGGAGGCACAGTCGATATTTTAAAATTGATCGCTCTCACGATATTAATTATTCTGCTTTCACAAGAACTGTAAAAAACCGAGTGATAAAAAAAATTGGATGATAATTACTATTAAATTAATTTTAAATGTGTTTTAATTGTTTCTCACTGTACATATCGAAAATTATGTTATATTATGTGAATCAAAAAATATGATGAAATCTATCAAAATTTTTTTTTGTCCGAAAGGTGGAGAAGATAATAATTAAGTATTCAAATATAAATGGAAAATTATCATCTCGACCAACAACAAAAATAAAAGAATACATCAGTTTTTAAAAGACGGTTAAATAATTTTTTACAGAATATGCAATTGTCACGTGTTCAAATCTTTATTGTTAAAATTAAAATGCTCTCTGATCGAAACAGAAACGTAAAAATTTATTTAGAAGTTTGCAATTATTTTCATAAATACATATAATTGTTGCTTATGGCATATTCGTCTCTTTCGAAACAACAGTTTTTTTTTATTTTATGCCTTTAATTAATTTATAACAATCAAATTATAGCTACATGCAAATTAACAGTTTGCGCTATAAACAGAGTTGCATGTTTGATTAAGGACTGCATGTTTGAAAGATCAATCCGCAATAATTTGGTTTGTTAATGCCTGTCGATGTTTTGTGGAATGATAAATCGTTAAACAGTGGGTTAAAATGGTACGCGATGGTACCACTGGCGAAGGGTTTGGTCTGTATAATTACCAGTAACGATCGATACTCTCGACTTATCAGTTATTGTACACGCGTGCAGCTTACGTGGCAACTTGTGGCCTTCCGTTTTGTTCGGAATAAAACAATCCGAACAACAAGCGACACAAGATAGTTAGTTATTACTAACGCGATATATCATGATTACGTCTTCCTTGTTTATACATGACGAACGATTACGTGGAATTAGAAATATTCATGTTCCGGGTCGCGTATTCGTTGGACAATTTACAAGCATGCTTATTCTTTTTTTCACTTATTTTCTTTCCAGCCTTCGAGTTACATAGATTGTTCTACTTAGCATTATTATTAATGTGTTTGTGTGCTGAGAATAAACATAGTTGCATATTCTCCTTTTTAAAAATGTAAATATTTGAAAATATTTACATTTTTAAATAAATAAATTTAATAGAATGTTTTTCATATTTTTTTACAAAAAAAATACTTTTTATTTTACGTGAATTAACAGCGGAGGTAATTTTTATTCGATAAGTACTCGTGTTATATAAGCGTTATACGAAAAGGAAGCCTTTTTTTAATAATGGAAAGAACGATTTTACTGAAGTATTTAGAAATTTATATAGCTAGGTATAAATCTGAAAACAATTTCGTCAGACGATCGAAATAATTATGTAGAACCTTTGAACATTAATGATAATGCCGCAAAAAATTTAACATACTTATAATAAGTTCGAGTATCTCATATAATTACATATATTTTAATTGCCCAAACAAAATTATCTTTTAGTCTGCATCTAGATAAATTTTCAGATACTTCAGCAAGTAAAATCATTCCTTCCGTATTTTTTTTTATTAAAGAACTCCACATTAGTTATAGATGTCCATTAGTTATTGTGTCCCGATGAATAGAGTTAATTCTCACATATATGATGTATATTACAATGTGATGAACAAAAGATGTCATAGATACAAAATTTATTAGCTAGTGAACAGTTTTTGAATTATAGCGTATTAAAGGTGAGTTTTTTCTGAGTGCTTACTATTATAGTGGACAGATTTTAAGCAGTGAATAGCCAATCCCGATGGTCCAACTTCTCAAGATCATCCCATCATTTCGAAAGGTATTTTTTACCTGCTTTTACCTATCATGACAGAAAATTTGGGCGTCGCCGTGATTTACAGTCACGCCCGGTGACTAATTCTGTTATTTCCATTGATTAATTCCGCACGATCCGAACTGAGAGAACGAAGGAATTCTCTCTTTCTCGTCGAGATGAATTCAGCGGAGGAGGATGAGAGAGAATGCGCCGGTTCTCGGCCAGGCGCTATTAACTCGATTGATTATATAGCGTCGACCGGATACCTCGGGGATACTTTTTACGGGTGTGCGGTGCACTTATGTCAGATCTCGACCGAACTCGACCGACAATGAGAAAGCTGCCGCACTTGCGCGACCATAATATCGATATTTGCACACTCGGTAACCTTGAAGGTATCCACCCTACGAGCCTTGAACTTGTACGCTGAAGAATCCCATGCGAACTTGGCGACGGTCCAAGTCGATCTACTTAGAGTCTGCATCCTCGACGTGGATTAGAGATTCGCACTTTTATTTTTTTTTTTCTCTACAATATGATTTTTATTAGAACTCGCACCTGTCCGCATCTGCCGGATTCTGATAAAAATCTCACGTTTAACGTTAAAAATAACCGTAGGATGCCTATCGTTAGGATCGATCAAACATTCGGCGCGTTCATCGTCTCGATTGCCTACAGTAGTAAAAAAAAGATGATATATAACTTGATTAAAACCATCGTATTTCCTACAACTATTTAAATTATGATTTTTATGAAATTTTTAACATTTTACCGTATTGATAAAAATGAAAGGAAATTGACTTCCCTAAAGACTAATGTATTTTTATGGAAAAATGACATATTACTTATGTAAATAATTTTAATAAGGGATGAAATTTACACAATCCTATATTAATTTTCAGTGTTCAAATTTTGAAAACTCATGACGTAGTTTTGAATATAATATAATTGAAAGTATGACGCAGGAAAAAAGTCAAGTTATGTATATTCGTTTTTAATCAAAACGATCCAATTTTTAGAAAGAATAAAAGAATTTTAAATACTCTACTGAAAAATTGCGAGATATATATCACTTTTCTATCAACGCCGCAGTTTATTAATGATTTTTCTGATAATTTTACTCGTAAAATTTTTCTTTCGAATAGTTACTTCTACCGTGATAAAGAGTTATTGTGTAAGTCATTAAAAATACTAGGTCATCTAAGATATTTTCCGCAAGCATGTTTTGATACCCATAAAGCTAAAATGGTTAAATGAACGATTCGAGCGCCTCGTGTATTGCATTTTTTTCCAAGATGTTTTATTATTTGATCGTCACTCACTCGTAATAAAAGTTCCGTTACTGCGATGTTCCATGATGCACATTATTCCATCGTGCCTTGCGGGGATGAACATTATCGTTGCCACTAAGCAATGCGATATCGACGCTGTCCATTTTGATCAAGAGATATGTATCCGGTGCATCCTGTTATGCGCAATAGTTTTTTTTCACAGCCTTTCGCATGGTCGAAGGCAAGATTCGATCTATGCGCACTTATCCGTTTCCGGGTGCGTGCTTTGGACTATTAAGCTAAATATCCCTTCCTTTCGAAGCTAGTAGAGAAAAATCGCCTCGCAGATCTCGATGTTTTGTCTAATCCCAGGAATTTATTAATTATTGCGACTCAAAATCAGGGTTGTTTATAAAATGTTTAGATGCATTTGAACATATCAAGTGTCGCTTTAGTAATATTTCGATCATATTAAGAATAAGAACAAAAAAATCAGGCTAATTTCCGAATAGCTTTTTATTAAAGTAAAATTCAGAACTTTAAGTATTTTTAAAAATACGAAACTTCTTCACGTTACAGATATAAAAAAATATTGTATATTAAGGAAAAGAATCCTATTTTGGTGCTAAAAATGTTTATATGTAGATGTAAGATTAGCGTTAAGATTCGCTTCAACTTCGAAAATAGAATTTTTTTCTCTTATTCGATTTATTCTTTTACATTCACTCTAATTTCTAACAGAAATTAATATAAATTTAATAGGATACTTACATTTTTATTTTCTATTTTCCCATATTTATCCTATTTCAAAGATTATTCATATTTTATATTTATCGTAAATATTTATCGTAAATTCATTCACACCAAAATTATTCTATAATTTATATATATCTATCAATTTTTTTTTTAATTCCAATACGTAATAAACATTTATCCACGTATCCTTTTACTCCAAAGTAGACAATAGATGTTATCCTATCTGTTCTAGCTACAAGACTTTTTTTTACACACGCAAAGACCCTTCGTCAATGAGCCAGTCATTAGAGCAATGTATCTCGTGTACTCGTGCCTCTCGTAAAAACCATTTAATGGATTGAAGAGAAAAGCACGGCGCCGTAAGCGGCTCCGCTTAGGAATTCCTCACCGGGCGGATACACCTTATCGCGGCTCGTCTTTCACGAGGAGGTATACCCTTCGGCGGAGGTTATCTGTGGGGGCCGTCAGGTGGGAGGTGGAGTCACGGGTGACGAGTCTCGGTAGGGCCCCCGTCGACGTAGCCAGTAGATAGGTAGGGGCCCCCCTCGGGATCCCACGGCACGCACGTACCCCCGGTAAACGTTGGACCCCCACTTGCGGCCGGCTGAGTCGTGCTGGTGCGCGGTCGATCATCGTCGAGTCGCCTACAGTTGTAGTCGGCGCACCACTCCGCGAGTACGCGACACTCCGCGCGCGGCGGACACCCCGCGAGAATACCACCGGTACTCGACACCCAGCGAACGAAATCGTAAGCCCGCCCGAAGGATACCCCGGTACCCGGAAGAATTTTAATTACGAATCGGAAAAGCGAGCGAGATTCGAAGTCTTGCGTCTCGCGATCCGTGTTCACGGATCTCCGCGAATCACTTGTTGTACTCGTTAGTGGATTAAGTGTCCGAGTACTCGAATTTCTCGCGGGTAAGAAAGTGCAGGGGTACAAGGGGTACTTGGAATGAAATCCATGCTTTACATGCGATCGCAGTACGGACACTTCGCGCGACAGGTGCACCGCGAGTACGTGTACTACTCGGTAGTAAGGTACTCGAGTTTTGGCGGGATAGAGGCAGGCGCGTTTTCGTTTATCTAAAATTTCATTAAAATTTTGGCATCGCAGCTGGTAAACTCATTGATGAATAATTTAGATATTGATGGGATCAAGAGATCCACAATCGCATCGTTTGAAATCCGCATCCTACTTTTTGAACCGCAAAAAGTCCGGTACTCCAAATATTCTGCGAATACTCTAGTACCTGACGAAACAAATATCTTTTGAAGATTCGCAAAAAGTCTTCACTTTTTATTCGAGCGAAATCGTGGAAAGAAGAAATATTTTCCAGAATCGGGAAAATACAGTGAGTAATGTTGAAAACGTCAAAAATACAATATCATATTCAAATATTATCGATTTTCAATCGTATTACTTTGATAATTGATTTGATTGAATAATTTTGTAGTTATGAAATAAAGAAAGAAGTTGGAAAAAATCGAGAATACAGAAAGATTTCTTAAGATTTTTATGGGCAATATTTCATAGTAAGAATATTTTTAGAAAAGTAGCGAAATCATGAAATTATCACGATTACTAGTTCATGGTCCTCTCTCTTTTTCTTTTTGGAAAATAAAAAGGAAATCGATGCTATAGAGACAGATCTTACAATTAGAGGAGGCGAAACAAAGGGCATTTTCTAACAATTTTTAAAGATATTTTGAGACAATCTTCAGGAAAGTATTTAAGATATTAGAAATAATAATTAAGAGAACACTTTAATAATTAAATAATTAATATTTTTTATAAGAAGCCTTGCGATTAATTAATGACTTTGAGATCAAATGTAATGCACATGTTAAGAAAATTTAGACAACGGTTTTGTCACAGTTTATTAGGTTGATGTGAATTGATGAGACGAGATAATACCATAAATATTGCGACCGACATCCGCGAGTCGGAAATTATGTGCGTGCTTACGCAGAAGATATTCTTGCTTGAAGTAGAATGAGGAAAACGCACGAACAAATGGCGTTTAATGTACGGTATTCGTATGCGCACGCGATAATGGTGACAGTATTACGTTAATAGAGATGCGTGAGCGATCGAGATGTATGCGCATGGCTCAAACGATCGTCACTTGAATGCAGTAGGATGAATCAGAAAGTACGAACGCCTTGTAGAAGAACTTGGCTTTACAAAGAGAAGAAACTTAATGCAGATGATTAATTTTTTGTTTAATTTCCTTGTAAGAAATTAAATTATTTTCTCACAAAAACGCAATCTATAATAATTAAGACACAGTTTATTTTTCTTTGTTTTTGTTTCATCAATTAATTATTAATTTTTTACATAAATATTCATATTACAAAAAGAAAATAATAAATACTTGTAGATAATTGCATTAATTATTACATTTTTATTACTTTACCACATTATTATTAAATTTCGCATCAATATTATAAACATAAATACTATTTTGACAATTTTTGTATTTATTACATTTTGTTTCTGTCTAAAAATTCGGATGATGCATTTGAATTATGATCATTCGACACCACAATTCCGAGAACAAGATTAAAGCATGCCATGCGTATGCATAAATTACTAATCGAAGTAACAGACAGTTTTAAAGAATTCTCTCTACGCGTATATATTTGTATAAATTAATATTCCACCCTCGCTCTCTCGAAATATCCATAATTGGATGAATCAGCCTAGTTAATTGGCATTCCGTTAGCCATGGAAAGTTCAAGGAAATGCACTCTCAAGTGCGGCTTTAAAACTAGTGTTATATTTAGACGATTGCTTGTTTACGATCTCTTTGCGCTCCATTATATGCTAATTAGGAGTGCAACCCAGTAATTAGTCGCATTACTTTGCGCTCGAGTAGATCCGGCTGTACTAAGAATGTGATTACTACCGATATCCGCGGCGATTCCATTTGTTTCGAGAGTTAGTCGTTATAGATATCGTGTGTATATTTTCTGCTAGTAAAGTTTGAAAAATATTTTAATTAATTAAAATCGTTAATAAATAAACGATGCAATTGCCAATTGAGTGATGCCAATCCTCGTCATCAACAAAATGGTTAAGAAAGATCAACAAGCTGTAAAATGTGATTAATTTATAATTTTTGAATTAATTTTTTCGAAATTCGTTTCGTTATTTTTCATTAAAGTAAAAAAAAAATCGTTTTAAGGGTCACTTACTATGATTATTTTAATTGTGACATTAAAAGCGAGAAAACGCATAATGAAAATTTGTACATGATACATTAATATAAAAGTATTTTTCAATAAAATTTTTCAATAATATTTACGACCACTGAAATAAATTTGTAAAATATCCCGGCTTTCCTTTATCTCTCATTTTGTTAATAAATATTTTATTTTTTTAAGTAAATAATAATACATATCTAGAATTAAATTATGTGCCGAAAAAGAGAGAAATAATCTATGTTCAGAACTATGACAATCCCATTAATACATAGAAATAAATATAATTTAATTCCCTTTCAAAATAAAAAGAGAATTTTCGATACATTTTATTATAAGTTTGTTCAACCGATTACAAATATTGTCTTATTAAAAAATATTTTTATTAAAATACTTTTAAAAGAATTTTTATTATATATCTTCTTACTTCTCTTACGTTCTTTTCTCATGATCTAAGCTAGTATAAGTGATGAGTGATGAGGAACCTTAAGTGTAAATAATATTTTTGATTTTTTATTACAATTCAATTTTTTTATATTGTAATAAGATTTAAAAATTTCATCATAATATTTAAATATTTTCTTTCTTATAGATAAGATATTATAGTATAAGATATTAAAGTATTATACGAAAGAACAAAAAAAATCCATCAAAACTTATCGTGATACATGATAACTAAAAAAGATTCCGACTTTTTTCCGCGATAAGGTAAAGACACACTTGAGAGAGCAAAGTAAAGGGGTTTAGGATAATTAATCTTATTTCGCACACACAAAGGATTAGAGTACTCATTGTGTAGTACTGACCCTCTTTTCATCGATCGCTCCATAAATCACTGCCATCACGCGAGTAAAGTCTATTTCGACGGAACAATTTTAAAGCGTTATCACAGAATAGGTATTTGGTAGAAAATTCACGTATAAAAGTTTATGTGCATAAACATTGTACAAATGGATGGAATAAAATTTCACACAAAGCTGCACGCAAGAGATAACGATAAAATAAAACAAAAATAATATTCTTGCCTTCTCTTTTTATAAAACATATAAATCTATATAGCAAAATATGATCATTGTCCTGTAATAAGTTATTATAAGTCAAATTATTTTGCTTTTGCAGTTGATTTCATATTCACAAGTAAATTTTTTTGCTGAAATTGACTAATACTTTTAGCAACATTATGCAGCTAAAATATTATTTTAATATTAAGTATTAAAGATAACAAATAATAGTCCATTCAAACTTCTTTCTAATTGTAAGATAAAGTTAACTTTGTACATCTCTCTGCTGGAGAATCTATAGCATTAAAATCGTCAGATGTGTAACTTATTTCAAAATATTTTGCGTGCATGAAATACTGTATACTTTAAGATAAAATATATCAAATTTTAATAAATATTTGTTTGAATAATATTAACTTAATTAACATTTACTCACGGCAAATATACATTTATTGAATAAAAAAATAATAGATAAATTAAATTAATGATTTTTGTATCAAATAAATATATGTTTACATTTAGTAAGTATTCAGCTAGTACTATTCAAATATCTATTTATTAAAATTTAGTACATTTTTTCTCAGTGCACATATACTCAATAGTGTTATAAAAAAAAAAAACCAAACGGACCTTAATATTATCCATTCAATGCAGCCGATCATTTGAACCATCGAAGGAAACGAAGGTTCTTTGCGTCAGTGATTTTATCCCGCGAGATCGGCCATCGATCGTCGGAGAACGGGAGCGTGATTGCGAATCGCCCGATCGGCGAAGTCGAGCATCTGATGGTTCTTCAAGTAGCGAACCGGATAGAGATCCAAGTCAGTGCGGAAGGCGGACACAGCAGCTAGAGAACTCTCGTATATCTCGCGGAGAGGGAGACGCCCTTACATGCGCTGTCGTCGCGCTGTCATCAGTACAAATCGCACGCGAGCTAACGTCTCGGCGATAGTACACGTGCGCTACGACGTACAGCGTACGACGCCGCAACGGTCGACACTTCCGTCTCGTCGTCGCCGTCGACAACTCGTCGCACCGTAATTACAGCAATAAATGTGCCGCCGTTGTCGCGGATGACGTCTCGGTCGTTCTCCAAAATGACGATCATCAGGATCACCCTGTTGCTCACCCTCGGCATCGCCTGCCGCGGTAAGTACGATCTACCAACGATTTTCCATCTGTCAACCGTTTCGATTAGTCGTCAGGAGTTCCTCGAACCGCTATTCGGCACTTTGGTTACCGAAAAATAATGCAGACATTGCAGCAGGTGTTGCACATTTTATTAAAATTTCGTGAAAATAATTAATTACTTAAAGTAATTAAAATACAAGTGGGAAACAGCAAGATATCAATCAAGTAGTATCTTAAGTACTGTCTTACTTTTTGATACTTGATATAACAAATAGATTAATTAACTATTTTAAAAGCATATAAAATTTTATGATAGAAAACAAGAAGTATATATTATAAAGCAAAACTTTTATCTAAATGCTTTTATTATTGATGTTAATGCGCTCTTTTTTTACATCAAACTTTCTTTTAAATAATTTTCAT
Source organism: Trachymyrmex septentrionalis (assembly GCF_001594115.1). NCBI lineage: Eukaryota > Metazoa > Arthropoda > Insecta > Hymenoptera > Formicidae > Trachymyrmex > Trachymyrmex septentrionalis. The sequence goes on from NW_017304864.1 coordinate 684,734, forward strand.
CAGTTTCTTAAGATTAATTTTTATATTTGAGTATAAATTGAATTTAGGTATAAAAATTAATGTTTATATTTAAATTTCATTTCTCTTCTTATCTTAGTTTTTAATTACTTTCTTACTTTTTTCTTATCTTTATTTTATGAAACTTCTAAAGTTTTAATCGCGATCCTGACAACGCTTGTTATCGCCTGCAAGTTACGAGCAGTCATTTGCATTCTAATTGGCGCTCTCGATATAGTTTCTGATAGCCGATTGAAGTGAAGCGTCTTAAAATAGAAAGCTAGATGATAGAAAGATCGATACTTATTTCTAAACGCGGCTGTAAATTGACAATGCGACTCGCCATCACTCGAGCTACTTGGGTATGCATCGGTCGTAGATATGTAATGACAGAAATTTGATGCGTCGTCGATTGATCCCCTCGACGAAAATTACTTACGTAATTGAGCGATTACAGGGACTCGCGACGGAGATTAATGTACAATATTATGTAACGCAGGATGTGCTGTTCTTCGTTCGAGCGCATAGAGTCCCTGAAAATCTTTTCTTTTCCATTTGACGACGACAATTGTATTAGAACATTCTTCGGAGCTACAATCTTTAAGATTAGCTTGTTCAGTTTAATTAATTATGTCAAGATATCTGAAAAATTTGCGCTCGTGGTTTGATAAAAGAATCTTTAGTTTTGCAACTTTGTAATTTATCGTTTTTATTATATGATAAAGCTTTAAATTAAGTCACATTGTTAAAATAAAGATTAATTTAAACGATGAATTAAGCTAGAAATTCAATTTGCGACAAAATTTTCTTAATTTTTTAATATTACTTGAAATTTACTTAATTTTTATATTGAATTATTTTATAATTATCCATTCTTTGTACGATGTAATAAATTTTAAATCAGCAACTGTTCGCTGTCTTTTGTCCAATCAAATATAATAAATACAAATTATAAAAACAGCAACAACACTTCTTATTTGTCAAGCAATTATCTTGCTAACGAAAACCGTTAGGTGTTATTATTTATCGATTGTTAAACGATCGACAATACTACGAGCCTGAAATCTTTTAGAAAATAACTTTCAAAGATTGAGTCTTCCAAGAGCGGCGTCAGTCGCTCAATCACAATTTTGTCAGTTAAATTTATCGCTCATCTCTGCAAATTTTTTTTCCGCGCTCTCGCTCTTTGCTTAAGACACTTTCGAATTAGATTACAATTCGTATTGTAAGCAACATTTTCTTCACGATTTCGAATAAGTGTTTCTCGCTTTCACGTGACGAAAACCGAAGATATCATCTTCGTGGTCAGTAAAATCGGTCGATTACATACTTTATTTGTCGCGGTCTGGAGAACTTCATCCTTGACTTCATTTATAGATTTCGTGCTCCGAAAAGTCGACTCTCATTTTTTCATACATTCCATCACGGAAATTTAGTTAATCCAATGTACATGTATAAATAACCGTTAAAATTAAATACTTTTATTATATTAAAGATAATTATATTTTACATTAAAATTCAGATCTACGCGTTGCTTTCGCCTGATCTCGTTTGCATTTGCCACGCTCTATCATGTATATATCTATTATTATATAATTCTATATAATCATCTATTATTATATAATTCCATATAATCATCGATCATATAATTATTACATAATTATTGAATTAGATATAATATATAAAAAGCAATAAAAAACAAAGTACGTGAAAACTTGCGATATAAATTTTAAACAATATTCTAAATATCTCGATATAATCCGATCTTTAATTCTGTAATTTAGCAAAAAATAGTTTAGTATAACATTTTCCCACAGTTTCTCGCAAATAACCTTCTTATATGATTATATAATTTCAATGTCCGCACGTAGCGCCTTGAACAATACTTCTTAAGCCGCTCGCCTCTAATCAAATATTATATGCGATCGTTAACACGCGCTAATAAACACTATAAACAGTGTACAATAACGTATGTCATGCATAACACGGAATCAATATGCTATGAACCATCATTACTTTTACGGTTTCAAAGACCTTAATCACAACAAGGGCCACGTATATTAAATCACGATACTTGCACGATAATTGCATTCGAAATCACTATTGCGAGGGCATTTAGATCCATCATCAATACGACGCAATTGTTCGATTCGCCTTGAACATTAGAATTCTCAGAGGTAGATCCGAAATTTAAGTTATTGTACAGAAATTTATTCTAATTTGTTTTATTCGTCTCTTATACGTATATTTTATCACTTGTTTTTCCAACTCCTCGAAAATCTTTAAAATCGCAGGAAGGAAGTTTCACTTGGAAGTTAAGAAGTAACACTAGATGAAAGATTCGCGAAAGATATGTTTGCGAATTTTTTACATCTTCTTTTACTTTTCATGTAATTGTTCGTTTCTATATTCTCAGTTGTGGTAGGTATCTCAGCAGTATAATTATGGAAATTATAATGTTTTCTGCAATTTACAACTGCAGGTTATCACTTATTATTCAAAAACATTATCTCGGTATGTCGAGGTATGACATTGATATAGTCATACTTCTGATAAATATATTTACAAGTCATATCTTCAACATGTAATAATTTTATTTATGTAGGTTACATATTTTATAAAACAAAAATGAATTTACTAAGTAAACTAATAAATTCGTAATTTTATGTTATAATATTTGGGATACAAATCTTCGATATAAAATATAAAATAAAAATAGAAATCATAGATTTTCTTTTTACTTTTTATTCACTATTCGTAATTTACTATATTAATTCAAAAATGCTCTGAAAGATTGGTTATTGAAAATTCTGTACTAACGGAGAAAGCATTTCGATTCGACATCGCCTTCCTAGCATTGAAGTCTACTTCTACATGCCGCAAGTAGATCCACCTTGGCAGTGAAACCAGCTCGAGGCGATTCTCTTGCGCGCGATCTGTGTTTCGGGATCTCTTTTCTCCTTCTACGTTTGACATGGCGATTGCGTTTCATTAACAAGTTCAGCACGTCATCGGAAAACGTACGTGCGACGCGTAGAGGCGGTACGCCAATATGAAATTTAAAGGGCGATTTAGAAGGAATGTGTTGCGCTCAATACAAAATTTATTTTATTTTTGCGAAGAGATTTCGCGAAGTGTTGTCTTTCAACCATAGCGCGACATGATTGGTTAATTTATCAATGTAGATTAATTTTAATCTCGGTTTAATTTACTTTCTATTTTTTTCCTAATTCTTGTAATTAAAAGAAGATGAAAAGTAAATGAACTAAAATTAAAGTTAATCTGCATTAGTAGAAAATAGACAAAAATTACTTATATATTCTTATTTATTAATACAAATTTTTTTTTTACGGAAGGAATAGAAAAAAACCGATAATCGATATCGCAAAATTGATTTTTTATACAACAATAAAATTATTAAAATAAAAAAGCAATGGATGATGATCAAATGTAAAAGAGTTCGTAAATTTTATAATGAATTTTATAGTAAAGTTTGAACAGTTTTCTCACGCGATTTAAAAATTGTTCGGTCTAAACAGGCTTTAGTCGCGATCGATTCACTTTCGTCCCGCACGTCGCCAGAATAACAAATCGATGGCGACTGTGCTGTGTTTTTGCCGATGCTAAGACGACGGACTAGGCGAAATCATACTGGAATCTTTCATGCGGTCGGAATCAGAGCGAAACGCAGTGCATCACGTGCGTCGCTTTTAGCGCTGGTCATCGCGCGCGATTTCTTCGTTGGCGAGCACCAATTCGCAAGGATCAATCCGCGTTAGACGCTCTTAAATCGAAAATTTAATATACTGGATAGTACAAATTAATTACTCATTTTGAATATTAAAAGTATCTACTAAACAGCAGTAATACTCAAAATAAGTAATTAATCACTATCTTTCAGTATTAAAATGGATTACAGTATTAAAGTGAATTTTTGTAAGGACAATCGCTGTCGATAGTAGCACAATGAATGCAAATTTATTTGACGGAAATGTGTAATATCTTTCTTCGTGAATAATTTCATTTGATTATAACATCAAATTGATTATAACAGCCTCATAGGCTGTTGGAATTGACTACGCTAAAGCTGCTTGGGCTCAATTTGATCTACGTGTAATACAATAGGAAGAAAGTTTTGTTAGTAACAATGCATTTATGACTGATGATTTATTAAAATTTAAAACTGATTTAATGTAAGTTAATGTATAATGAGCATAAAATAATTTTTTAAGAAATTAGTAAATTTTGTAAGTCTAGAATGATTCTGAATAACCCAGAAAATTAACAGAAAATTATTTGCTAATCAAATAATATTGGTAACATGATTGACATGGTGACATTTTTGTCATTTTCATTTTACAATCATTAAAAAGCTTCTCTTTTTTGAGTTATGATAATTTTTTTTAAAACAAATTTCCTAAAATTTATTTGTTTTATTTGAATTATAAAATAATTTTAATGATTTTTAATGAAGTTAACTTAGTTCACTTAGTTCACTTTTAATGATTGATACAGTAAAGTTTACTTAAAGTCTACAATGAGATTTTAAGGCGTAAAGGCTATAGCACACAAAAAAACTTAAGCAGTAAGACATACAGGTAAGCAATAAGGAAATTAGTTTTTTGGATTTGTGTTATTATTTATTATGGTCTTACGGTTTTTACTATGATTGACCAATTTGCTCTTGGCCTATTTACGTTTCACTGCTTAAATTTTTTTTATGTGCCATGACCTTAAAACTTTAAGCCGTAAGAAATTCTCATCAATCACAGTGAAATGATGAGAATAATCAACTATGATTGGTCAATTTCTTGCAACTTGAGGCTTAAAGCTTAAGTTTTACGTCTTAAAATCTTATTGTAGACGCCACTAAACTCTTCAGTCCCTCTTTCATCATCTTTAGTTAAATTTAATCGATGATTAACTCACAAAAGTGCCAGTAGTAATTCAATGAATTAAAACTTCTCGTTTCTCTTCTTCTTCTTGATAAACTACGTTCAGTTGGCAATTGTGATGACGACGTTAACCATCGATCGATATTAATTGGAGTTGATAAAAGAGCCCCTAAGTAGCAATAGCTCGAGAATCATATTTTTGTTATTTGTGTCACTTTCGAAGTGAAGGAACCGTATGTACAACATACAACGTTGTACATCTCATACAGTATGCAGTGGTATTCCAATCGAGATATCCTAGGCGATCCCCTCATAGGTCGACCGGTGCATCACGCCACGCCGTACATAAAATACATCCCACCGCCGGGGGCGGTGAGGAATTCGTACGAATTCCGGCGCGCGCGGCTCTCTTCTCTGCCTTCTCTTTCCCTCCGCCTACCGGACGGCTCCCATGCACGCAGGTACATCTACCAACCCTTCCCCTGCCTACCACTCACGTGTTTGCATTCCAGCGCGATGTTTCACTAAATGCACGCATTGCACCGGGTTTAACCACCCTCCCTGAGGGAGAACCAGTTTCTTTCGGGGCCGACAGCGTAGTGCCGAGACAACGGCACGTTGCGTGCTTTACGAGGAGAAGAAGGAGGAGGAAAAAGGAGCGACACAAGAGAGCCGCGCCGAAACTCGCGAAGAATAGGCTGCGATTATCATTCCACGCGATCAACGCGATTTCTCCCCGTCTTCTCTCCCCGGAGACATCCTATGTGTATATAATAAAAACTGCATTCATCGAAACGCACACGTAATCTCACGCAGTCATAGATACCCAGTCATAGATATAAGGAAAAATCTCAGCGTCACTTCCGTGATCTTGAAATGTAGATGGTATATTTATGCGAATTCGAATTATGCGCTAGAATCGACGGCGTTCAGCGGAATGTTTATCTTGCAACTGTTGGAAGTTTTTCTGCGTTGATTGGATTATACTTTTAAATCTAGACTGATAACCTAGAAACATAACTTTTTCTCATCGAAGGAAACTTCCAACAGGTGTAAAATAAACTTTCTTCGCTAAACGCGACTGTATTTAAAACTTACGTATGGAAAGAATAAATTGCGCTTTTTTGGGAATATCCAAAAATTTGACTGGATGTAGATCTGAAAATAATTTTGTTGGACTATCAAAAGAATTATGTAGAAAACTTGAGCATATTAAACAACGTTGTAAAATATTTTTATATTCTAGCAATCAGCTAAAGTATCCTATATAATTGTTTTGATTGTCTAAGAAAATTATTTTCTCTTCTGTATTTAATTGAATTTTTAGATAAGTAAAAGAATTTTCACAGCAAAACCATTTTTTTTCACGTATGTACGAAAAAATTGAACCAAGGAATATTCATTGAAGCAGAACAACAGATCACAATAATGTTAAAATGAATTATGACTGATCGAAAAGTGACTTTTAATAATCATTTTGAAGTCATTTTGACTTTTGGATGTCATCATGACTTTTTGTTTTGCTTAGATAAAGATAGAATTTAAAATGAGGATGCAACGGAAATTGCAAGGTGAGCACTTTGCAACGATTTGTACATGCGCGATGTTTTTACGGAAACAAATTAAACGTTGCGAGATAATGAGGTAAATCACGATTTATGCGTCTCAAACTCTGCCTCCAACTGTCCAGCGATCAGATACGAAAGGTTTAAGCAGCGCGTAACCTGGATGCTCATCGAGAACGCGTAAGTAGTAAGTGTCGATTAGTCGAACGTCACGCATCAGTAGATCAAACCTCATTGAGCCGATCCTCGCGCTTTACTATGTGAACGACACTAGTATGTGAGCTTGGTAATTTACATGAAATACAGTGACACATAAATTATCTCTTATTTACGCGGTTTTAACGCGCTCGAAATGTTAAATAATCGACATTGACGTTTTTAATATTCGCCTTTTATACTCATTTCTTCACTCTTTAATTTACATCACGGAGATGCATTTAAAGCAAAGAATAGAATTGACTGCAGTTGTATTTATGGACAGAGAAGGTAACTTCCTCTTCTCGGGAATGTGTTAGGTAATCGCAGATAAAAAAAAAGGTGAGAGGACACGGAGCGTGTTAAAGTAATGAAATGCGGAATTATAGAAGTCCGATATTTCATAGTGATATCTTCTCGAAAATGATTGCACGCGATTAGCATGAGATAACAGAATCCTGAGGACGAAGGATGCACATTCCTGCGTATCCTTGACACGGTCCACTCGACTCCCGCGCTCGTCAGGCGTACGTCTCGCCGTTTACGGAATTCTCAGGTTTCAAGGCATCGACGTCGTCACCGTCGTGCAAATATAAAAAACGAACGTGCACATACCTCGGCGAGAAGTCAGCCGTGCGTGAGAAGAAAGAGAGGGAGGACTGAAAGAAAGAATAGAAGCTAGATCAGTTAATTATTATCCTGCAATAAACACCGCTAGAGAAATGCAAAAACTAACATCACGAAATTTGACAAACCTTTTTGTGAAAGGATATAATAATATTAATGAATATTGAAAAAAATTAATTAGATTATACTGATTAATACCCGTTTCTACCAATGTACATTAACTTTCTCAGTTCAACTTACTCTTCACCTTTTTCTAATTCTGAGAATAGGCTTGTTTCTACCAATGTAGATCAACTTTAATCTCGGTTCAACTTACTTTTCATCTTTTTCTAATTCTTAGAACTAGAAAAACATGAAGAGTAAGTTGAATCGAGATTAAAGTTAGTCTGCATTGGTAGACACAAGCCTTAGAAAAAGATGAAGAGTTTTGAACTAAGATTAAAATTAAACTATATTGAAAAATAGACATAAGTCTCTCCAGGGAAAATAAAAATTTACAATTCCAGGGCAAACTTTACTAAAATCAGAAAGTAACTCAACAAAAATTTTAATTTTTTGACTTATATACAATATATAACATTCATGTAACTTTTATTAGCAATTAAAGTAAATAAGGC
>NW_017304864.1:692729-695672 GCF_001594115.1 Trachymyrmex septentrionalis
CACAAAAATTTTAATTTTTTGACTTATATATATAACATTCATGTAACTTTTATTAGCAATTAAAGTAAATAAGGCTTTGGAATAATTCAAAGTTTAGAAAGGAAGTTTATAGGAGCTAACGCAATTATTCGTGAATAACTGCGTTAGCTCTTACAGGGTTTTATAAGTTTTCTTTCTAACTTTTGAATTATTAATCTATACAATTATTCGTGGCTTACATAAATTTTTTTTAATTTTTAAATGATTATACCAAAGACTTTAATTATTAATAAAAGTTGTATGTAAGTGGTAAATTGGAATAAAAAGAAAGATAAATGTAATAAAAGTGAAATAAGTAAGAGATTGATATTTAGTGGGATTTTCTAACGATATTAACGATATCGTTGGTACTAATGACAGCCAATGACAAAGACGATCCTGGTCTCATTGGTCGATAAGACGTTAGAGAATTCCGCTACAGAAAGGAAAGAAAAACTCGTTTCAAGAAATCTGCACAATCGCTATCGGCCGTGATCGATTGTAGAAAGATTTATGATCGATAATGTCCGTGATTTAAATTCGCGTTGGATGGCATATATATGTTTAACTGGATAGCAAGTGGAGAAATTGTGGATAGCGTGCAAACGCGACTAGCGAAAATGATCTCGTAAGCGGAAACGAATACGACGACGATGGATTTCCGAGTCTGATCAGTAATGGTGCGATCGATTAATATTCGCGGTGAGTCGATTCATCGGCAGGAAACCGGAGGGCTGCGATCAGCCGTGCGCATTTCCGGGATTGATTATAGAGAAGAGAAACCAAATTGAAAGTATCCTGGCATTAGAATTATATTAAAATCGGAGAGACCGGAAGAAAGGAAAGGGTATCTTTCAAATGCTGATATAAATTTAATAAAAAAAACAGATCAATTCAAGAGAAAGTTAAAATGAAACTTTATTTCGATGTCATGAAAATCAAAATAATGTTGGTTATAGAATTTGACTGTTTATTGACGCTAAAAATCAAAATCAGGATCATTGCATAGAAAGTTATCTTAACAGGTCATAAACATAATATTTTTAATGTATTACTCATTACTACATTTACTATTTTAGTTTACGCGTATAATTAACACGGCATAATAAGGTTTCTGTAATAGTCGATTAAAAACCTGTTCAAGTCATAACTAGCAAGAGTGATGACGTCAAGGATCTCCCACTTCTCACAAAAAAAGAACAGCCGATTTTTATAGCTCAATAGTTCAACGAATTCAAATAAACCTTCAAATCGAACAAAATCTCTTGCGTCTGGACTATAAATATTTTTTTAATTTTCCAGGAAGTTTGACGAGTAGGATACTTTCTGAAATAATTTCGTTTACACCAATTTGAAGGCCTCATCAGAAAGGTGTATTTATCTTGATGCATAAATAATGTAATATTATATATATATATATGCTTGTAATAACGAAACGTTAAGATCTCATTGGAAAGGAAAGTGAAAAAATCCGTCCTGACGTCATCATTTTTAGCAAAAAATTCAATTTTTTCTAGATAATTATCACGAGAATAATGTTTTAACTTAAGCAATAGATTTTTTTTTATAATGTAATTTTGATTACTGCAATTGTCTGTCAAGAATAACCGTAAGGTAACAATGTTCCGCACACTTTCGTAACATATTTTTTATTTAAATTTATATCCTGTAACTATATCTCGTAATAAATCTTGAGTATTACGTTGCTTTTTATTATCATAAATAGGAAATAATGTATTAGTTACGTCTATGTTTTAATGCTACTGCGCATCCATTGTAATGATTAATAATTTTCATAATTATCGCCAGTTAAACAGCCGCGTCTAACAATATCAGAGAAGAATACTTCACGCATAGATATAACTACTTAAAGCACGCACAATTCTGACTCACATAAGCTGACAATTTGCATTCGCCTTAACGATCTTCCGTATGGCACAAGTATTTGAATTGGTAATTTTGGAGGGAATATTGTCAGGAAAATTAACGTCTCCTCGAGAGAGATCGAAAGTTACATTTAAAAGTTAAAGATTTTTTCCCTTGAAATAAAAAAAATATTAATACTGCACATTTTAACTACTATTAATTAAATTTGATTGCTTCTTGTGCATATATGTGTATATTATTTTCAAAATGTAAATTATAAGTAGTTTATTTTTAATTCTTCGCCGATAATATAAATTTTAACAATAAGAGAAACATAGCAAATTTTTTATTGTTCTGGATTATTTGAAAGTCTGAAAAAATTTTAGTATACTTCAGATCTAGCAACGAATTTTTATCCTAAAAGTCGGATTATATTTTACTTATTTTTTTACACATTTAGATTTGTCTATTAAATTTTACAATTAAAATATCGATAGTGCCTAAGATTTTCCAGCAATTAAGATTGCTCTTCAGATCTAATCTTTATGTTAATTAGTTTCATTATCGAACTCTGCCATTTTATTATCAGTGGCTTCAATTTATACATTCATTAATGTTTATAAAGCGTTTATTTTCTTTGTTCTATTTCATTAAAATTATTATGTACTCTAATTGTAATTATATCACAAGAAAATATAAAGAAAATTGCTTAAAGAAGGTAAAACCGAATTGATCTCAAAATTTCATTTAAAAAATTTATACTTTTTATTTGTATTATTGAATAGATCACGGATTACTTGCATTTTTAATTATAGAATAAGATATATCATGACCTCTTTAGATCCATTTTCCTTTTTACTAGATCGATTAAATGGTCTCGGAATGAAATTCCATTATCGTGTATTGGTTATATTTTTCCATTTTGTTTTTCTTTCAAAAAGAAGCTTCCGAAAATATGGAACTTTTAAAAAAATCGAACGTGATTGAAACCAATTCTCCAATGCCGAGACGCGCATATTTGTCAAAGAAAGCGAATATTTGTCATAGAAAGTTAAATAG
>NW_017304864.1:695772-701173 GCF_001594115.1 Trachymyrmex septentrionalis
ACCAATTCTCCAATGCCGAGACACGCATATTTGTCAAAGAAAGCGAATATTTGTCATAGAAAGTTAAATAGCAACTCAATGGGATCTACCCACTTCCTCGACCCAAAAATTCTTGATCGACTGTGCATAGTAGCTAAATCATGTTCTATGAAATAAGCGTGAAAGTTAAATGTTAGCGAAGAATATCAAAGTGCGAGATGAAAACTGTAGCCTAAGTAAAATTAGAAATCAATTTTGAGAAAATTGGCTCGAGAAATAATTGTGCTTGACGAGCATAAAAATAACATGAAATGGAAGATGCGAGGATCAAGTGTCAATTTGAGTGAGAGTTAAATCCATATGATCTTACTCTACAATTTTTAGTTTTACAAACATACACATATGTCTACCATTTTAAAAATAGTTACATATAATATATAACTCTTCAGAATAATATCACGTTGATCTGCTTACGAATTTCCATCATGTTCGCCGACTCCATTCAAGGCATAACATTGTACGGAATTATGACTGTTACGAAATTGGTGCAACGGCCGATTGCGACAGAGAAATCCACGCGGGGATTCCGACACTCGATCAGGTCTAATAAGGTCGAAAGGCACGTAGCGCTACAAAACTATATGCCGACAATCAGTATGTCAATGTAAAGGAAACGACCTTCCAGTGTCAGCCACCAGCTCCATTTGTCTTGAGGACGACATCGGCTTTAAACGTATAAACTGACGAACGTTATGCGACAATACCAAGGACCAACTTCGGACATTGTAATTGTGTACGCACTACATACTCGCCATGTAGAAAGCGTGCAATCGGTCGCAGGGGCTCTCTTCCTTCACCAATCGCCGATGAATGATTCAAAGAGAATCCTTATTAACTCATTAGTTTTAAAATCCCCCTAAGCGATTTTAACAATTTAGATTAAGTTGAAAATTAATTTAAAATTTAAAAACAATTTGAGAAACCTTTACTTTCTTCTCCTTTTTTTTATATATATTTAAAATAAACAGAAAATATGATTAATTAAACGTAACAAGATTATTATTAATTAATTTATTAATTGTTATACTTTATCAAAATTTTATGATATTAAAAGTTTACCTATTTTATTATAAATTTCTAAGATTACTGGGTTTATTTATATCATTATATATTATATATTATATATATATATATATATATATCTTATATAAATATTTATATTATTTTAAAGTAAATAATTAATGTTTACAGACGCTATTCTAAATCAATCCATCTACCTTGTGAATTTCAAAGTTTGGCTGTGTCTCTCTTTGCTATTATAATTGTAGTCAATTTAATTCACGTGATATTACACGTAAACATATGTCTGTGAGCAGCTGCCTGGCTGCGCAATAGACACGAAGTCTGCGTCAGCAATTCTTGCACAATATAAAGTTTCATCAGTTCCGCAAATAGTCACGCAAATACGGAAATAAAGCCAGTTGCTTTTGGAGACACGAATGATTCCCGAGTCGATCTATCGATCCGACCCTGATTCTATCTGCGCATGGTGACAGACGCGCGACGCAAGGCGATTGTCTACGTGACTGTCGGTAGCTTCCTGCCCAGCATGTCCCACATATCCGTTCTTCTTCGTGCTGGACATCTTGCGACGTCCTCGCGACGTCGGCTTGCCGATCTGCGCTTTCGATTTTTCACGCAGGGCCACCTTTGCTCTATTAACACATTTAATGTCGGTGATCTTTTTATCATTCGTTACTTTCACGAAAGTAGAACCGCTTATATTACGTTTTATCGCGCGGGAGATTCATAAAAAAATTTTTTTGAAGCATGTTTTTTTTTCTTTCACTTCCGCTTCTCTCTTGTAACTTTACAATGAACTGCGTTCAACAGAAAAAAGCAATTTTGTAACTGTTGTAAGATGTTTTTAATATAATTGATTTAGATTCTGTGAGGAAGGGTGAGACGTCATTAAAGAAGCTTTTACTACAATTGCAAAACTGCTTTTCTTAACGCATTTAATCTCTATCGATTATTTTTCATTACAAACACAAATATTCCAAGTAAAACAAATTAAAAAATTATAAATTAATTTACAATTACTGCTTTTTTTTTGCCTGGTATTTAGCTAATCCTATCGACCAATCCGTTAATACGACTACGATATCGGAAGAAGACGTTAGAAATGTCTCGGAGTCGACCGTCGTTCCTGAAGTGGAGGGTCACTCCATGGACGACATAATGCCGGGAACAAAGTCGTCGCCGATTGCCGTGGTGTTCGTCGATATCCCGGAGCATACGGAAACGGAACTGGGATCGTCCGTGTTGTTGGCATGCCGTACTGCTAATCCTGTGGCTGAATGCCAATGGTCCTGGCAGCCATTGCCACCGGTTCACTTGCCGCTTCCGGACGTTAGTGAAAGCCCACCGGTTTCTACAAGTAAGCGCAATATCGCATTGTTCCTTCTACGGCAAATCCAATTCCTGATACACGTGAGAATCGATGTCTGATAGGGTCTATATAATTCTCACACTTTAACGTTAATATTAACACCAATAGAGTATTTAACCCCTGGTGTTTGCACAACATCATCATTGTGTGAATTTAAAACCCATGATGTTAAATCCACATCATATTGATGTTGATATTAACACCAACACAGTGAGAATTGTATAGACTCCAGAAGGTGTTAAATCCACATCTATAATTTTTAGCGTAAATTATTTAACTGTAAGAAAGGCTGGAGTCTCATAGTATTCTATAAAAACGATAGAAAAGTATTTTTCCCTTAAAATTTTAAAGATTTTTTTTTTTTATGCAATCATAAATTCAACACTGAGTTAATCAAGTCACTTTTAAAATTCATCCATGTGTTCTCTCTTATCGCTTTCCTCCAGTCCGCGCGATAACTATTCTTATAGTTCAGGCTTATCTTTCTACGCCGGATATCGCAGGCATTATTCATAATTCTGTAATCGCGCGCTGAATATTCATCGATGCCGTTCGCTCGAACCTCTCGGTGATTTCAGCCACGGCGATCCCAACGATCGCAACTACAGCAACTCCCACGACCCACCCATTGCCCGTACGACAGTTCCCCGCGTTCGGGAATAACAGCAACGATTGCTCCGTGAGATTCTCCAGCACTAAGCACGAGCAGACAGGATACTGGACTTGCGCGGCGAGAGCCTCGACCAACGATCCTTTCACTAGCACCGATCCTGCTAAGCTTAGCATCGTCAATGTTAATCACGGTAGGATTCATTCCAATCTTGTTAATCCCATCGATTTCAAAAATTTCTATACTTTTAGATATACTTTTAGATATGATATCTTGATATCTTCTCGTACTCGATCAAATTTAGTCTAAGTTCGTTGTACTTTTTGTCTTGAAATACTTATATCTACGTTTGTAACAAGAGAAATTATATTTTTAATAGAAAAAAATTCTTAAGTATAAATATTATAATATATCAAACAATTTTTTTAGTACTGTAATAAAATTATTTTTTTTCTTCTTCTTTTATTTACACTCTATTGATAAATTAATTTAATTAGGTTTCGAGTTAAATGATTACAGACAAGTTGTTTGAAAATTCAATAAGACCATCACTTATCTTTTACAATATCTATATTTATTTCTGATATTCTACAAGATAAAGCTGTTTGAATCATATAATGTTCTTTGCTTACAATTTTGATCGCATGAATATGGTGAATAAGCACAATGTATTTACGTAGTTGCTTTCGGACGGCCTCGAATTCTTGGTGACAAAACGCTCTCGATGTCGCTCTTTGTTTTTATCAATTGTGTCAACAATTATATATTTTTTTAAGAATTTTGTGACATAAAATATCATCATTTATTTTGCACTGTGTTTCAATATTTAATTAAAATTTGGTACTAAATTATCAGTAATTAATTTTTTATTCATATTACGTTTATTAGATTCAATTTTGAGTTTTGGCAACGATCCTCCGAATGAGTCATCCAAAAAGTGAAAGACAAGTGAATCATGGAAATGTTGTTTCCATTCGAATTCGGTTTACTTCGATAACTATCGCGAATGAATCATACTATATTGCTATATGAAACATATAAACATTATAGATATACATTTCCTTCCAGAATAGGTCGATTCCGAATTAATTAGAGAATCTGAAAATGAAAGTGCCAGCACACACAAGGCCTCGTACTGAACAGAATGAAGAGAGAAAGAAAGAGAAATAATTAATTGCGACGAGTTTCATTTCTAATTACATTTTCGCGAGTTGATCTTTCTAATTAACTTTCGAATCCCTTGTTTTCAAATTACGTAAGAGATATCGAAGGTGCAACTGGCGCATGTTTCAGGCATTCTCATTACATTCGCGAAGCACGAGAATGTCGTTGAGGTGCCGGCGGGATCCTCGGCGCAGATAATGTGTCAGACGAAGTCGCCGGTGCGCGAATGCCAGTGGTCCTGGCGGCAGCTGAACCAGTCGCAACCCTGGAACCTCGACGTGAAATCGTTTCCAGCCTTTGGCAATGACAGTACGGAATGCAGTATCAAGTTCAAGAACGTCCTACCGGAGCAAGAAGGCTACTGGACCTGCGGTGCGCGAGTAGATCCGAATTCCTCCTTCACCCAGGCGACTCCCGTCCGTTTTCTCATATCGGAAGGTATTTAATTAGTTCGCCGTTTGCTTGAATTGGAAATTATAAAATTCGTATAAAAATACTATTAGTAATACTAAGGCTCGCTTTGACCAAATACGGCCTTCTTTACTTATTTGTGTTGAATGTTTCTCGGTCAATTCTCTTAGTGTTGTATCTAATTAATTATGCTGACGTTTATACGCATGTAATCTGTTTTATTTATTTTTATATTGACGTAAATTAATTGATTGCAATCTTTACGTGCAAAGAATTGTATAATGATTAATTGAAAATGCAATGAAAGAAAATATAAGAATAATTATATATTTTACATTTCATAATTTTCTTAAAGTTAAAATTCGTGTTTGATAAATGTAAGGCATACCTTTTAAATAACAAAAATTACATAATTTTTTATTGCTTTAAAGTTCAACGCTCTCCTGTATATTTTACACATATTTAAAACCAACTACTTTTGATAACTTTGTGAAATAATTATTAGTAACTGTTGAATATTGAAAAATACTCAACAGTGTCACATTTATTTTGCGCCACGATGACTCCGATGGATCTTACGCCACGCGATCCATTCCACGATTGAAAAACCATCGAAGAGCTTTTGCTTCCCTTTTATAGTCGAGTTCGTGCAGTTGTCGCGCGGCGTGCAGGTTGCAGCCGGCGAATCGGTCTTCCTACGGTGCTTGGCGAACAAGCCGGTGATACAGTGCGAGTGGTCATGGAGGGCGTCGAACTCGAGCAAGGAACCACGGATGGTGAAGAAG
>NW_017304864.1:701273-703647 GCF_001594115.1 Trachymyrmex septentrionalis
AAACCAACTACTTTTGATAACTTTGTGAAATAAATAATTATTAGTAACTGTTGAATATTGAAAAATACTCAACAGTGTCACATTTATTTTGCGCCACGATGACTCCGATGGATCTTACGCCACGCGATCCATTCCACGATTGAAAAACCATCGAAGAGCTTTTGCTTCCCTTTTATAGTCGAGTTCGTGCAGTTGTCGCGCGGCGTGCAGGTTGCAGCCGGCGAATCGGTCTTCCTACGGTGCTTGGCGAACAAGCCGGTGATACAGTGCGAGTGGTCATGGAGGGCGTCGAACTCGAGCAAGGAACCACGGATGGTGAAGAAGTTCACTCCAAACAAGGACGCTGAACACGACTGTTCCGTGCGATTCAAGAACATATTGTACGAGGAGGAGGGTCTATGGACTTGCGGGGTACGTTTGGCGCCCGACGGTATCCTGCACACGGCGCCCGCGGCGACTGTCAGCCTCCTGCCTACAGGTACGCGACGGTTACGTTTAATTAAGAAATAAATGTGCCCAAATCAATTGTTATCGCGCTTGTTATCGGACGTACGATCCGATTGTCATGCAATTACGAGCGCCGTGCGAAAGAATGCTCGTACAATCACGGTAATGTTTCGCGCAATTACGAATGGATTGATGTCTTGGCGTGAGATGATGTGAAAATTGATTGCTTGTAGAAAATTAGTAAAACGGTATTAATATTAAGGAATTTACAGCAATTGCATAATAATGCCTGTTTCAAATGTCTGTACTTTTTATCTTTTTGCCTTTAATCGTGAAATTAAGATCTCATGTTCAGAATATTAAGATTAACTATAATGAAAAAAAAAAAAAAAGAAATAATAAAAAATTTAGTATACTTTGAGTTATTGATATCGGAATTCAGCGTAATTCGATCTCGTATAATTCGACTGCACTTTCCCTTCCTACATTTCACCTTTCTCTTACATTTCGTCTAATTTATGTAACATTTATAATATATTAAATGAAAACTAATTCCAACGCAGTTATTAAATTGTATTCGTGTAAAGCAGTAGTGTAATGACTAATTAAATTTGATTTTGTTTGATCTTCCCGGGAGGATACGTTTTGAAGATAAAAAATTATTAGGTATCAAAATTCAAAATTTTAAGAAACGATACGTAAGTATACATAATTATACATAAGTACATGTATAAATAATGTTGTTTAATATTTTTATGATTAAAACTTTGTGTTATTTATAATATTATCAATATTATCAATTTCAATAATTGAGCATATATTTGTATAGACTCCTTTCCAAAATTTTCAATATCATCTAATATTTCTGTAAAATTTACACAACGCTGCGTCGTTAGGAATTTCTCAAAATTTTATTTTTTATGCGCATTTTATTCGGCAAAGAAATAGAATCCACCAACGTTATTCACGTAGATCTAAACGTACTTTTTCTACGTCCTTCTAATCGTGAATTTTTCTTATCATGACGGCCAATTCCAGCTAAGGTGAGCTTCGTCGAGATGCCGACTGATACGGCGGTGCCAGTAGGTGCGGAGGCCACGTTGAAGTGCGTCACCAGCAGCCGCGTGGAAAAATGCGTGTGGACGTGGAAGCCGCTGCACGGCAGTGATCCGGAGATCGTCCTTAATGAATTCCCGAGCAACGGTGATCTCGGTCGCGATTGCTCGCTTCACCTTCCGCACGTGTACGCGGAGAAGCAGGGCTACTGGAGTTGTCAGGTTTCCATCGTGTCGCTCAATACCGTCCTGACATCGCCGCCTGCGAAACTCGTGGTTTACGAGCAAGGTAAAAGATGCTTACGATTTTTTATCTCCTTTCTGATCTTTAGTCCTCTAATGATAGGATCAGGGTCAGATAACTCCATGGTTTCGTCAATTAAACATTTTTTTTTATACTTACACAATTACTTAAAGTCAGTAAATTTTCTATTATTGCTTTTTATTATTAAATAATGTCAAATTATATTTCTACTCAATATGTCGTTAATTTAACTAAAACAGCTTAAAGAATTTGACTAAAGGAAAAATGTAATAAATTTGATTCAAGTTTAGTTTGTTATTTACTAAGTGCATATAATAATATATATATGTTTACATTGAAACTAACCACAGAAATAGATTGATTTATGCCTTGATATTTATGTATATTTTGACATAAAAGTTAAAAATAACAAATTATTATTTAACTTAAGAAATTGGATTATCATTGCTCCTTTGATATCTAGTTTCATCTATAAATAAACAAAGAAAGAAATTCCATGTTATTATTCAATTTTTTTATCTATTTTGTGCATTGATTAACTGAAAAATGAACAGAGCAATGAAATCGAATCCGTCCTTACCTTTTGGAAATTCGTTCTGATATACCA
>NW_017304864.1:703747-718166 GCF_001594115.1 Trachymyrmex septentrionalis
CCTTTTGGAAATTCGTTCTGACACACACACACACACACACACACACACACACACACAGATGGATTAATTTTCATTTTAATTTTTTACATTCTAATTCTGATTCTAATGTGTCGCTGACATCTCTTTCCAGAGGAAGTAAAGTTCTCAGAGCTGTCGCAGGATATCCAGATCTCCTCCGGCGGCAGCGTGCTGCTGCGCTGCGTGACGTCCTCGGCAGTGGAGCAGTGCCGGTGGTCACTCAACCCAGTCAATTCTAACACCACCGTGGTGGTGAAGCAGTTTCCAGCAGCCGGAAACGAGGCTCGCGACTGCAGCGTTCGCCTGAGCCACGCTCTCGCCGAGCAAGAAGGTCTATGGACCTGCGGCGCTAGGATACACGGCCAGCAGAACTACACGGACGCGCCACCCGCGAAGCTGAGCCTTCTCGAGCCAGGTATCATCGAGAACTAACAATAAGACGGTCGGTTTAGTGTCGTTTCTTCATCACTACGGTGAAGGAAGCACCATTAATCGATCGTCCCGCGATTCCGCTGCGCTCGGTCTAGGCTAAATTATGCGTCGTAAATCGCCATAGAATACTGTAAATTACAAATGATCGAAATGCTCAGAGGATACAGAGGACTTAAGAGTACTGTGTTGCTATTAATTCAGCGTTTGCCTATTTCCTTTTCAAACCGTCGACTTTTTTAATTGAATCTTCGAAGTATATACGCAGTTTGTCTCTTTGTTTTCTTCATAGCATTTAGATCCTTCTTCTTAATTTACAGTATTCGATTATTGTAATAAATGTTCTCGCATTCCACGCATCTTTAGTATTTAGATTTTACTTTTTAATTTACAGTCGATAATTCTAAAAAATGTAATCGCATTCCATTCTTCTATTTGCGGAGGCCTTGATTCATCATCAACCGAAAGAGATTTTGATTCTTGCGATTACTTTTATTTCATGGACTTTTAATCAATGACAGAAACGAACTGAATCAGTAACATTTTACACCAGTACATAAAGTTCATCGGGGCCGGCTTTATCATTGAATATGTATTATGTCCAAGACGTCGCAGTTGTTAGACTACAATAAATTTTCTCAGAGTGCCTCGCGTGAGAAGGATCTTGCGTGCAAGAAGCGCACATAAGGACCATATAAGCGAGCCGTCACGTGGAAAAGGATCTCTCGCGTGTGGAAGAACTAGCACCTTCGGTTACACCGGTCGTATGTATATTTCATGAAACTCAAATTGACGGGCAACTATATCACGTAATAGGAACTGTATGAAAATAGCATAGATAATAATTTAGTAGACATTATTGATATTAAAACGACGCGGAAATTTTTTATCTCATCCTTAACTTTCAAATCATTATTCACAGAAAGAACGTTTTTGCTAGAAATTTCAAAACTTTTTGCAGCATTGCTCATCGTGTTTGAGTTTCCTACGTAATTACTTTGACGGTCCGACAAAATTATTTTTGAATCTACATCATATCTAAATTTTTAGATATTTTAGCAAAACCGTTCTTTTTTTTCCGTTTTTTATATCAAATCTAATTAATCGTCACGTTCTGAGTTTCATGAAATATACTCTTGTTCCAAGCCTGGCTACAGTCGCGTCTCTGTGAAAATAAAATCGTAGGACGTATATATTATATACGTTTGAATTTATTATTTACGATGAAAATCCATGGCCTTGTCGTGACGACTGTCGCAATAAACCGCGATCGTGAAAGCATCTAGACGAGCTGTATGAGTATGAGAACTACACGTGCCGCGATATATGCGTGTATAAGTGTATAGGCCACGGATTCTAAGACACACGTCTTTGCAATCTGCGGTAAATAAAGCTTCTTCGACACGAACAGAATTTGTACCTCATGTCACAGCGATCAGAAAACATTATTAATTAACGAAATTAATAAAGTTACCAAAGAATTAGCAGTTTTTTTTTTAATTAATTGTGCAATTTTCTTTACAGAATTATTACACTCTTTATACTTAATATTGACAACAGATATTATATAAAATCTCACGAGGGACTTAATTTTACCAAATAAGTTACCTTTGGAATAAATTCCTTTACTTTTTAAGCAATTCGATATGTCTCGTTGCAGTGAGGAAAGTTAGTTTCAATATTTGCGAAGTTGGTTCGTGGCGATAACTCAGTCCTCATTGGCCTCATTACGCTATCTAGTCGTTCAACTGAAAGATAAACTGTGCATAACTCATCGTCCCACATCTGTTGTCTTCCAAGTGACGAGGATCCGCGTTCAATAACGATGTTACGAGAAAGCAAATCCAATTGATCGTGGAAGCTCAAATGTCCTGAAAATTATTATGGATGGAAGGTGATAGACCTGCATGTCTGATGAAGCTTTATTTTACTAGATTATGCACGGAAAGAATGGTTTTGCTGAAGTATCTAAACATTTAACTATTATACCTATTACATTAGAAAATAATTTTGTTGGACTATCAAAATGATTACAGTGAGTGCAAAAAGTATTCGTGTAGGGGAGATCTATCTTTTAGAAAAAAATCTCGTTCTTTAAAATAAACATTAATTAGCAAAGTATTTATTAACAAAAAATAAAATAGATTGTGTGTATATTTTTCAAGATTATTTTACCTAAAAACAAAGAATAGAAGTACGCGTTACATGCCGTTACTTTTTATCATTACTTTGTTACAATAACAATTTGGTAATGACGTTGTGAATTTTTCATAACGGTAATGATAACATTAGAGTTAGAAAAGTCAAACATTACTTGTAACGAATTGGAAATGTCACTCATTACTGAAAAAAATAATATTTTGTTAATAAAAAATTTCATCAGAATTGCTAGAGTATTCAAATTTTTCGCAGCATTGCTCATCACGCTTGAGTTACATAATCATTTTGATAGTCCATCAAAATTATTTTCAAATCCGTATTTACTTAAATTTTTTAATATTTTAGTAGAATCGTTTTTTCCGTATAGATGTGGAAGCGCGAGTGTTGCCGGGCTGTTCGCTGCCCACGTGTGTGCTAAAGAAACAATCGCGATTGATTTTATTGTATATCATAAAAGATGACCGTACGAGAACGATTTTACGCCGCTTCGTCGATTAAGTTTTGTCATCTGTTTCAACGCGCGTAACGATCGTTGAAAGGATACTCAAATCCTTTAGTATGTCTAAGATAGCAATTTTCGCACTCTGTCTCAGGCAGTATTATATCTGATTAAGTAGAATACCCAAGCAGACAATGCTTTATTTAAAAAACATTTAGTCGAAACGTTTTTTTTATGCGTATAAAAACGTGAAACAGACGTTATTAATATTAAACGTAACGTTTATTGAAACGTCGAAATGTCTCGAATAAGAACTATATTCTAAATTAGCAAAAAATGCTTAATAAACGTTATAAACGTCTTATAAACTTCATTAAAAAACATACCAAACTTTAAATGTTTATTTTCAGTTTATATGTTTATTTTATATACGATTTTTATAACGTTTTTTAAACGTATTTTGAACGTTACTGTGTTGTTTGGGTATAATAGCGTGATAAAGCTTAGAACTGCTAGTTTTGACGGATATAATAAATTATTAATTATCGAATATCGCCTGCACAGAAAGGTTTTATTGAAGTATCTAAAAATTTAACTAGACATAAATCTGAAAATAATTTTCTGAAAGTGACTTTTTTCATTATATGCTGCAAAAATTTCTAACATTTTAATTAAAGCGTTCTATAACAAGGTGATTCAGAATAATCTCGTATTCCTAACTGAATTCTGAGACGATGTTTCCTTTACAAAAACAAGAAGTTTTCATAAGGGCCGATTTTGGCACCCACCAGATTTTGTTTTCAAACAAATAAAAATCTATTTTTTGAGATCAAGCGTTTTATAAAAAAATTGGTTTGTGTGCAGCACTTTTTATTGTTGTATTACAAGATAACAGGTGTTAAATACATTCGTTTAAGCAAAAATTACCTCTGATTCAGATAATTCTTACAATAATAAAACATTTCCGATTATTTAAAATGAAATTAAAATAGGCCGAAAACCGGCTTTATGGAGACTCCTATAGCAACACCATCGCTCCGTTTTAGCTAAAATCACTTGAAGTGAATATAATTGATCTCAAGAAATCGATTGTTATGTGTTTGAGCAAAATCCGGAGAGTGCCTAAATCGGCCCTTATGGAGACTCCTTTTTTTTTGTAAAGGAAAAATTTTCTCAGAACTCAGTTCAGGAACACGTCTTTGCAAGGACACGGGGTTATTCTGAATCACCAATTATTTTGACGGTCCAAGAATATTATTTTCAGATCTGTATCTAGCTAAATTCTTAGATACTTCAGCAAAATCTTTCTGTGCAATTCAGAAAAGAATTTTACATTAAAATTTTTTAATTAGAATTGTATTTTTTTAATTTTAGTTAATTTATTAAACTTGCCGAAACATCGCTGGCATTCTCGGAAATTTCTTTTGAGAATTCTTGCGAATTTTTTCTTTGTGTTTTACAATTCGGTGAAAAAAATCATATTTTTTTTAATTTTATGAGATTTTATAGTAGAAAATAAACCAAACGTAGCTGATAATTGGATCTAAGAATTCAGTTATTGGCTATCTAATTTTTTATTCGACATTTCGTGTCTTTCTGAAAAAAGAAATTTGTTGAAAAATAATGCATTTTTATTGAAGTTATGTGTTATAAGGATATTCATTTAGTATCCATATATACAAAAAATATGTATGTAATTTACACGATTTAATCTTAACATAAGATTAAATCGTGCAAAACTCTGTTGAACAGAACGCGAAAAGTATATAAACGCGTTCAACGTTTATAGCGACAATCCAAGTACATCTTTTTAATGCATATTAAAATTACGAAATTATCATTCGATTACGCATTACGTCAACATTCTTTGCTTTATCGCCGCATGTGGTATCCATTTTTAATTTAATTACGTTGTCGTGCATTTGCATTTACTAGTGTTAGATCATTTTGCATTATCAAAGACGGTAGTGCCCATTACTGTTCATCATTCGAGATTCTCCGATAAACCGTGAGATTTATCGGTTCGTTGTGTGCCGCCTGGTAAACCACAAATTAACAATCCTATCAGCTTTTCTTGTTATCCCTAGAGATTAAGAAGGCTTCACATACGAGTTGTAATTAATTGCGATTTTTTTTCCACGGTAATTCATCCACGTATTCATCCATGCTATTATTATCGCCAAATTATTCTTTCTCATGCATATAAATTATATGACTCTATGTGTTAAAAAACATTTTAACTTTAAAATTAGACACATATAAATTTGTTATTAGATAAAATTGAAATTCCGTTTCATGAATTCCGTTGCAAGAATTTTTCTGTTTAAAATAAAAAATAATAATGATATCATAAAAAAATATTTCTACTTTTATTTATAATAAAGATATGAAACATGATTAAATAAATCACATATTGCAATATATAACATGTATTATAATATAACACATATATAAGTTAAAAAGAAAAAGACTACAGGAATAAATTAGTAAACAATAATGTCAATCAAAATCAAACACAAGGTGAATGTGTGTAAATAAATTTTATTAGTATAATATAACAAATTATACGGATACTTCTCAATATAGCAAAAGAATTAAAATAGAAAAGGTTCAATACTGACTAGTCGTCATATAAAACGCAATATTAAGAGAGAATAATCTGTGACGAGATGTAGTATTGTATAAAATATTTTTGTATAAGATATGTATTGTGTCCAAGCGCTTGTTCATCGAATTTCCAAATTAACGGAGAGAATACTTAAAAAATTAAAAATAATGTACAATTTTTTTTTATGAGAATAACAGAATAATTCTAACTTACGTGACAAACGCTTAGGCAAGTTGTTTAGTAACGAAAAACGAATCGCACACTCAAGCTCATGTGAAAGTCGTGATCAAACCGTGACATAAGTATATAAAAACATCTCAAAAGAAAGATAATAAAGCATCAAGTACTTGTAAATGTATTTATTTATACGCGTTCACGTTGCGTTTGGCAGTGATTGTCATTATTATTTACTATTGGCACTAATTGGCATTATTGTTTACTAATAGATATAATAAAAGAAATATTGAAGTAGCTATATTGCAAATAGCCATTAAAGGATAAATTAAAAATGAAAAGTTTATTATATTTCTTATTTTTTACATTTGTTCTCGATTAGTACATGAAATTATTTTCTTCTTTAAAAATATTTATTATTAGCAATGCCATTCACAATTTCCTATTTATATTTTTAATACGGCGAGACTGCGTTTAAACGAGATTTTGCATTTAGTTAACAAACATTCTAGTTAAATAAAGCGCGAAATTTATGATTTTAACATCGATATATGTATATAAATTAAAAATATTATATATAAGAGAAAATATTTTATACAAAAAGTTTCTCACATAGTATCCTGCATTATGTTATCTACGAATTTATAGATTACAGAGAAAAGATCAAATAACTAATTTTTCGTCTAACTTTAATTAAAATTAATTAGATAATTTTTCCTGATTCCAATAATGTTGCAATAATAATTGCTTATATTACTTTCTTAGTCTATTTTTAAATAATTGAATGATGATTTAGAACTCAATGTGGTCTTTATGAAATACATATATTTTGTATATATAAAAATATAGTAGAACCACACACAATAAGTTACAAATTAATAAAAAATTATCTAAATGAGAGTATTAAACGACGATAGATAAATGTATACACAAGCATCACTGACTGCGTCTCCCGTCCCACATTTCACATTATTTATTATAGAAAGTCATTATCCTTAAGTTAATATCACGCTTCTACCTTTCATTGTTTAACTTGTAGTCGATTTTCATATATGTCCGTTATATATACGATTCATAATTATGACTTATGATTAGCCGCTAGTGCATTTAATACTAAGTAGGCAATTTTTAGCGTTAAGGTTTTAGCGTTCAGAAAATTCATGTTCGCGACGAGTAACATTCGTTCAGCTCGTTGATCAATAGTGCAAAGGCATCATCTCATGTCATTTTAGGTCTCCAATAACTAATTAAATATTTCTTGAACCGTAAACTTTACTATGAGGAGTTTCAAACAAATTTAATTTAAACTAGCATAATTACAGAGGCAATTAATTATCTGTTCAGTCACGAATGCAGATATTATACTCTACGTTAATGCTGTGCTTTACAAATAATTACAATGACAAAATATGCACGCGATCAAATTTGAGTAGCGATTCACTCGCAGAGTGTATGAATCTTCATGTGCCATTAAGTATCGTTAAGCACCGCGAGGTATTCGCGCGTCTTCGAGCGCGTTTTGAGTCTCTGAGTTGCTGTAAACTGTTTTTTTTTCTTTCTCGTCTAAATAAATAGTAATGTGAAAATGTCACAGCGACCTTCTCATTTCCATCATCCCGTTACTAACTACATTACAGCTGAACCTGAAGGAGCTCTTTTTGGGTTTAAGGCGGCTGCCACAATTTCTGATGCGCACAACACAAATAGCGATAATTAATCAAATATATCCACGGAAAAATATTGCAGGCGCTAATTTTTTAGAGAAGACATGACATTTACGAAGAAGTTATATTATTGTTACATTTAGTCTATCGATTTCAAGCAACGCGATAGTAATACAAAATTATACACACATAAGTATATGAAATATAAGCTATAGATAGAATATTTAATATTTCATATAAACCATCGTCCTTTAACTTGATATTTTAATATAGAAAACAATATTTTTAATATAATTTTTATTTCACACAGTTTACTTGTGACATTTACGTCTAACATTAAAATGTTTGAATATTGTTTGATAAATATAGCGCTTGAAATATTTCTTTTGGGATTTTTCTAATGTCATCAATGCACGCGAAATCAGCGTTGCACGATCTAACGATTCAAACATCTATCAAGCCACGACAGTCATCGATGCACAAACGTATGGTGGTTGGTGAT
Source organism: Trachymyrmex septentrionalis (assembly GCF_001594115.1). Lineage (NCBI taxonomy): Eukaryota > Metazoa > Arthropoda > Insecta > Hymenoptera > Formicidae > Trachymyrmex > Trachymyrmex septentrionalis. Next base: position 711,742 of record NW_017304864.1, read on the forward strand.
CAAAATGGATAATCTGCACCGGAGATTTAGCGATTTTTGGTGAGTGGGAAAAACTTCAAAAACTGCTTTCCTGATGGTCTCAAGAAAAATCCACGTTAAAAGCAAATTTGTCTCTTTAACAAAAAAGCGATTTTTAAAAACTCGGAAGTGTTAGAGAAAAACTGGTTCAGTAAAAAAAAATGAAATCATAAATATTTTAATATTTTTGACACTTAAAATATTCGAGAGTCTACTGTATAACGATAAGCAAGATATAACACATTAAATTTAACAATATGTAATACTTTTGATAAATATTTTTGATGAACTGTGGATTTTGAAAAATCCTTGAGGCTGTAAGGATTAAAAGAAAGATCAATTCAAGAAGTATTGATCGTTTTTTTTTTAGACCCCGTCACTATCGCAGTTTGGGCTGCACCTCACAAAATGGTCACTCTTGCGTGTAGAGTCGGATCTGTGTCATCGGAGGCCAAATGCCACTGGATTCACGCTCCAAATGTTCACGTATATCAAAACTCCAGCAGGCAGCTTGCGAAAAAAACGAGGTAATATCTTTTGCAATATATTAGATATCGCGAAAAGTTTTTTTTTCCCCTATAAATATATCTCTTGAAAAACCGACACAAACTTTCCGCGGTACCTAATACATATTATATTGTCTTTCTTATTATGCATCCATTGTAACACACTTTTCTTACGCCGTAATGCAGGCACAGCTTGCAAATGGATTATACTACAGGTGTATGCAAGCTGATCTTCAAACCGGATCACACTGATCTAGGACAATGGACCTGCAGATTTACGATCAACAATGATAATGCCGATGTCGAGATAGGAAACGCGACACTCGTTCTGTTGAACACTTTAACAGGTCTTTGCTTTTATTGCACACATCTCATTATTCATTCCTTACTTCTTTTTTAAAATTATTTTATAGTTTATTAGTTTTCCATTTTTATTATATCTTGTACATCCTTCTCGCAACACAAGAGATAATTTTTGACATGTTTCGTATCGTGTGCAGATGAGAAACTAGGATGGATTGTGGGGACTCTAACGGCCGTGGTCTTGTTCCTGATGATAATAGTCGTGGTGTTGGTGGTGTGCAAGGCGCGAATCTTTATCCGTAAGACACCTAAAGTTTTGGAAACCTTATCTCCTGAAGAAAGGAAACGGAGCGCGAGATCATGCAGAGAGAAACATATTGAGAATCAGGGAAAGATCAATTTTCAATTTATTGAAGACAACAGTCACAGTTCGAGCCTTGAGAGCGTCCTGCCTAACAGAAGTCCGCGTGTGGAGAAAGCTCACGGAATATCATCTAAAACCTTCGAGAATGGTGTACTATAATATATTAATTATCAACATTTAAATTAGAGAAGCAAAAAGACTACGTTTTGTAAAAGTTACAAACACTTGAAAGTTATAAACAAAAGTCAATATTTCGTATGTATAGAACTACTTTAGCAACTTTCATAAATTTGTGTAAATATATATTTTACAATATATATGTATAATTAAAATAAGAATATATTCTTACAATTTTAACATTATTGTATATTTCTAGCAAATAAGAAGTAATTACATAAAAACAGATGTATATATGCTTTCTTAAAAAATTCTGTAAATGTAATATAAATTTAAGTCAATACTCTAGCTCTTTTCTATCGCATCTAATTGTTATCCTTTTTCCATAATGCTAAATAATCATCTCGATACATATTGTATGTTATTATATGATGCTCACAGTGTTCTCAGAATTATTTCATCTTTATTGTTGACCAAATGTTAAATAAGGAAAATTGTCACTTAACATTGTAACGTCAAATAAAACCTTTGTATTGTGAGTGGCTCACTGAGGTTATTACATGTTTTAAGTTGATATATTAAATAGCGCGTAGGATTATCAATTAATATTTATTGATTAAACACGTTTTTATAGAATTTTTCTTTAAAAGAAAAAGAATCATTATAATACATCTTTTTTGAATTTGTGTCAATACGTCTGTTGTAAAAAAAATATCACAAGTGGTTGTAATAATATTCTTTAACAATTCGTATATTGAGAGAACATTACGCAAATTTACTAGTATAAATATAAATAGAAAAAAGAATTTTATTAAATTTTATAACCAGTTTGATGTTATCGTCAAAGAGAAAAGGCGCGATCATAACTGTAAAGACATAATCGACCTCTTCCTATAGAAGTGATGCCAGTAAATGGTAGGATTGCGACAGAACATCAGCACAGACATTCTCTTTGTCTCATCATGTGTTGCAGCAAAATACGGCAGTTTACGATCGTTTTTATCATAAACAATAGTATTGGTAGCCAAAAAATAATACTAAAACGTATACAAATCGACAATGGTCTCTTAATGTATATTTTTTATAAGTAAATATTTATTACTATCAAATTCATTTATATATAATGATGTAATTGCAATTGATAATTAAGCAATTTAATTACATTGATGCTCATAAGCATCTTAGATTGATCTTAATATTCTGATATCGACAAGTATCTGAAAAGTAGTAAGATCAATCAAGTATTAAATTTTAATTTTTTTTTAGTGAACAAGATGAATAAAGTTTTTGCAACAAAAATGTAGCAAAAATGAAAATTAAAAATTTACAGAATTAAAACAAAATGGAATATTATTATATTAAATTATAAAATGACCTGATAAGAAATGAGTTATGAAATTGAGACTTAATTGAAACATGACAGTAATAATTATTTTAAATTCATTTCATAAAAGTATGATTATATTTTCATAAAGATGTGATTATATTTTCATAAACATTTGTCGAGAAAATAAAAATACATACAAGTATTTACCTAGAAGCTATATTTTAACTTCATTGTCACAGAATTAATTTACCAAAGATTTATCTTTATTGCGCGACAAAGACCAATATTACATTTGTTTTTAAAAAGCAGACGCTTGTATATGTGTGCAAATAAATGTAAAATTATTTTCATTGCAATTTATTAAAAAATATACAATTAGAAACAAAAAATATACAAGTTAGAAAATAACTACAAAAATAACAATAGCACGCACTTGTGATAATCTAATAAACATGTAAAAAAGCATGTTGCAAAATATATTTTTACATAATAAATTACACTTATTGATTACTTATAGTATATAAGCGTAGTGTATAAATAGCTACATTAACCATGTTATTTAAGAGCATCTAGCTGAGTTTGGATTTTTTCTAAATTATAATAAAGCTCTGTTAATTGCTTCTTGTCAAACTCCATTGTTAACGTAGATGTCTTATCACCAGTCAGACCTAGTTGGAGCAATGCTACAGGTCGTGCATCTTTGGAAATTGCAGAGGACGATGATTGCACATTTAGGCACCAATTGATATCTTTCACCTTGTCAAATAAAAGAGAAATGTAGTTTAATAAATATAAATTATATACAAGAAATATATATAATACGGAATAAAAAAAGATTGATATTTTTAGTCATTGAGTAATATTAATTTTTTATGAATATTATACATTTTATTTTTTTGCTTTCGAATCATGGGCCGATTATTTAGTCTTGAAATATTCTTGTACCAAAGATAAAAATATAATTTCACATTAAATTGATGTACATTTTAATATTATTAAATAAGTATTTGGTAAAATTAGGAAATTATTTATACACGAAAAATATCTTTCCAGCCAAAATTCAAACTTAGATCTTCCTTTCTAAATAGTTTCTATGAACATCTTATTTCAAACACAAATATGACAAACAGTAAATATTAAATATCATATAAAAAGAATATTATTTTTCAGTCGATATAGAAATATATGTATTCCTTTCTCATTCACCCCATGATCAATGTGCACTAATTGTATAATTCGTCAAATATCTTTTTTTATCTATATTGAAATACCTGAGTAGGAAAAATAGACTGTTGCCTTAGATTCTCTACAATACCCTTTCCATAAGTCATCCAGGCATTTGTAAAGATTGACATTTTTTCTTCGTCTAATTTAAAATTATCTTTTATGACTGCTTCCATGACAGATGGTTTGACAACGCTACATGCAGCCTGCGTGTAGACAGATGTAATAGTATCCAGCAGAAGAGCTAATTCATTTTTCGTCAGATCTAAGGAAACTAACAGCTTTTCCTCTTCCTTTTCATTGAACACCTTCATGTCAATGCTCGATTGTAGGGTCTGGCATATACGGTTAACAAGAAGTCGGAATTTGCTATTATCTACTCGAGCCACTATCTTCAAACCATGCTCCAGTCTGTTAAAACAATAATACAAATAAATTTGCATGTTACTGATAAGATTAATTTAATAAGAAAATTAAGTTGTCACTGAGGTAATGTGCTATATTTAGCTATATAAACAGTACAGCACGAAAATAATAAAAATAAGATGATTTTCGGAGCGCTTGTAAGTTTGCTTTATTGGCATTATCTTTTATGATGCTATTAACTATCAAAGTACGTGTGCTAATTATGTTTGTAATATTTTAACAAGAGTATACTTTGAAGTTATGTTGATCCAAGCAGCCATCTTATAGGTGAGATGAATTCTTATGTATCATTTTTCATATAACATCTAGTTGTTATGTCATAAATCCATCATAAAATTTTCTCTTCGAAAAAGTCTTGAAAAACTGAAGCTTCATTCATGTAATGTTATGAATTCCTAACATTCTTGATTTGCTAAACCTAAACGTCACTAAACACTAAGCGTACTCATGCTTTAACTGACTTTAACCATAGGTTATATATATATTTAGATACTTTTATCTTACTTTAGTAAGATACTGCACAAGTTCTATATGATCTACACTTGACTGCAACAGTACAGATCTAATGGTTTTGGTTTTCCTGGTTTTTCGTCTGAAAGAGATAATATTTCTTTATAATTTTTTATTTTAAATTCTTTAAGAAAAAATGTTTTATATAATTTATTGAAGATGATATTGCCGATTACAAACATTATAATTATGATATAATTTTTGTACATTTTTAGACGTAATAGAAAAAATATGGATCTGTAGCCAATTATTTCGAGAAATATATTTGTAATTTTAGTTCTATCGATTTTTAATAATGATAGAAAGTCGCAATTATTTCGAACAATCAAATCTGTAAAAAAAAAATTTTGCAAATGTTCGCTATAATTTACATTTTGTTCGCGAAAACAATGAAATCTATTAATAGAAATATAATGGTACACTACAGAAACTGAGCAGAAACTAGTTATTTCATAACCGTTTAAATGATTATGAAATGACAGATTATGATCAATTTCTGCTGACAAACTAATAGCATATACTACTAACATTTTGTTTGCTGAATATAAGTTCTATTCTTCATTTAAAATATTTCTCATATTATAATGTTAATCATAAAGATTTATGTGATAATTATTTATGTAATGTAATTTTATTAATAATAAATATTTAAAGTGTTTCAAAGAGAAGAATATAAGTTACGTTTAACAATATATTATTATAACTATAAGAAAATTGTATTTTGTATCATTGAATCTTTACTATTTTTAGCATGCTTAAAAAAACCTTATATGTTAATATTGGTTGTGGGAAATATTTTACAATGTTAATACAAAGAATTGATGTAAAAACTTCACTTGTTAAACCAGATCCATATTCAATTCTTGTAATTGTTATTTTATATATGTATACGAATAACATTAAAATTTTTCAGAAAAATTACAGAAATAAAGTCCTTGAATCATGAAATTTAATCTTACGATAATTAGGGATACAAATTATGGCATTACATCATTCTGTGAAAAACAAAAATAAAACCAAGAGAAAAATAAAGTTCGCATAGTTACAGACTTTTTCAGGAGGCTAAAAATTGACTTAGACTATAGTTCATTAACTAAAAAGAAATATAGAGAACCATCTTTATTTGTATTAGCTGTTGAACACATTTTACCATTTTTTAATCTTAAACATACATGTTATTATCCTCACTGATCGACAGTTATATTTATTACATATGAAGCAAAAATAATGACATTGAAAATTATAAGAACTATTGTCACATTGTCACCGAAATATAAGATAGTAGCGCTTTTTGAAGCTAACGCATTATAAACTAAGAGAAACGATGACTTACATCTGACAATTATTTAAAAGTTTTGAATAACATGCAAATCAATAATTAATTTGGATTAATTACATCAAACGAAATCAATTTTAATCGTAATTTGGCTTTATGTCCAATTGCAGTTTCTAATTATTGAATGACTGCTATTAATATACTTGTTTTATACATTATTAGCAAAATTCAAAACAAATCTTTTTCACTCAGCGTTTTTATACATACATAGGTACATGTGAGAACTGAGTTAAAATAAATTATACATATATATATATATATATATATATATGTGTGTGTGTGTGTGTGTGTGTA
>NW_017304864.1:718266-735966 GCF_001594115.1 Trachymyrmex septentrionalis
CAAGTTTGACACAAAATCATATTATTTGTTGGATTTAAACAACACTTTTTTCAAAAATGTTCTTTGTCCCTTGAAAAAAAAATGAATAAGATTTACTCATAAACACATACTAAGTATTAGTAATGTTAACGCACAAATCAATTTATCCAAATAAAAAAATTTATCTAGATAAACTTTTGTTTTTTTTTTTCAAGAATTAATTTATATAAATAAAATATTGTGAAACACGCATGTTCAAAGTTAGCTATAGAAATGGCGCTCTCTTAAGTTTTTCGTCGGCGAACAGTCATAACGTTACAAGTCAATCTATTTTCGGGAATGTATTTTGATTCGCAGAAAAATATTCATATTCTATCTCCGATGTATAGTCCAAGGTGTGTATGTGTCGTTTATAGGTATAAGATACAATGTGTGTCCGTGCGTCGGAAACAATGAGGACTAGCAAATAGGTGGAAATATTATGTTGCACAAATGTACCCCTTTTCCAGACACCGCACCGTCGTTTTGTTTTGATGAATTAGAAATATATTATTTCTAACATTATCGGTATATTTCCTTATCTTAAAATTCTAACGCTAAGTGAATATATAATATGTATGCACGTGGATGCCAGTACAGAGAACACCGTTTGTTTATGCTTTACATTAAAATGTAATAATTGCGATATTTTTTTTTCAAAAATATCAGTATTTGTGTCGCTATTTCCAATTAACAATTGCAAGAAATACTATGGGAGACACACACAATCATCCTGAACACAGAAAGTTCTTAATGCAATAAACGTCAAAATGTTTTTTTCTGGATTTTTTCTTCTTTTTTTTTTCTTTTATGCTCGCCATCTTCTCTCTGAAAATGCACAGACGATCTGCCCTGGCTTCACACTCGGTAGTTAAAATTGCATCTATAGATTAGGTCTGTCTGTCAATAATAAACATGAGAGAATATTAGGCCGTGGCCTCCTCCGCGTCGCCGTTATTCTCGGTTTCGGAGCACTTCTCCTCGAGTCTTGACTTCTTTTCGGGACTCGCACCATCCTGTGCATCCTCTGCTGCATCGGCTCCGGCCGTTGATTTCCTCTTTACACAGCAACTGTCGGCTGGAGCATCTAAAATCGCAAGCAGAAAAATTATATATTATATATACTAAATCTTTTTTTTTTAATGCAGAATGACAAAAATCTTTCAATAATAATATATATACCTGTCGAGTCTCCGTTTTCTGTAGATTCTGCTTCTTTCTCATCAGTCTCCTTCTCCTCACTCGAGCCATTCTCTTTGGTTTCCTTTGTATCCCCATTTTCAGATGCTTTCGAATCCTCGTCAATTTCTTCCTGCACCACCTTTTCCTCTTCCACTACTTTCTTCTGAGGAGTAGTGACTTTTGTTTCCCTAAAAATCATAATGTAGATAATATTCTACCAGTTATACTAATCTAATATTAAAAATTTGTGATTCTCTCTCTGCTTCCTTTAATATTAAATTTTATTATTTTTTCTCTATTTTTCGTACCTATTTTGTTTCTATTTCTTATACCAAATTTTGTTTTATCAAGTATATTTTAGTTTTAACATTTAAAAGAATGCTATTTTTGAAATCATAGTATAATAGCAAAATTTATCTATCTATTATATATACAATAGATTATGCGTATAACTAAATTTTTTGTTTTGTAAATCAAACATTGATTATAAAAATATTCAATCCACAATTAGGATAACTTTATAGAATAATAAAATAATTATTAAAAACATTCATTTTTTATTTAAATTATGCTACTGCAATGATTATAATTTATCATCTATATAGATACAATACATACATAATAAATGATTATATAAGCAAAAATTCATAACAAATAGATTATTGATAAGTTAATTCAAAAGTGTGCAGTAAGATAAAATAAAAGTGATAGTAATATTAATGCCAAGAGCTATAATGGAACCGTGATAAAAACCACGAATTCGTGCGATTATACATTTCCCGGCAAGCCGTTACTTGCGCGCTCCGGCTTCGGTATTTGCTGCCGTTTCACATTGCTGACTAGCAACAAGGACGACGCGGCGAACCGAGAGAAATAGAGATAGGACGCCGCCAACAGTGGCGGCATCTAGTGAGTTTGATATTATATCGTCCCCGCAACATCGCCCCTCCCCCTCCTTCCTACCCAGTCACCACGGGTCACCCCTTCACGTCGCCGCCCGCAGCAACCGCCAACATCGCAATTACTACCACCATCGCGATACTCGCCACGATCAACCACACTGACGAGGCTTCAGCGTGGCGAATCGTTGGACGCTCGCGGTCGTAAACGCGGCGTGTAATACGTAACGCCGCGATACACACGCGTCCTCTCTTACACGCTTTCGACATCGTATCTCACGCGTGCAAGGGGAACGCGAAGGATATGCCGTTATACTCGTCTTGAGAGCGACGGGGGATCGGAACCGGTATAATTGAAAAACCGATCGATGGATAAATATAGACGGACGTCTCCTTCGCGCGTTTATCAGGAGTATCAGGCTTAAGTCTCGCTGGAGATTATACCGGTTTCGCTTCGCGCGGAGGATTCCCGACGGTGAAATCGCCGCTGTCGTCATCATCATCGTCGGCTACGTCTAATCGACAGATCGATACACGTCGTCGACCGCTTTCGGGCCGATGCGCGAGACGAAGTGCCGAACGATTTCTCTGAAGGAGAGCGAGGGAGAAAGTCATGTGAGAAGAGAGTCGGGACAGAAAGAATCGTCCTCGCAATGTATTCGTTCTGTCTTTCTCGAGCGAGGGTGGTTCCCGCGAAAAATGACGCGTGCGTGTTGCATGTGCATGTGTGTGTGTGTGTGTACGATGTACACGCACGCGCGCGCATGACGCACATCTACATAGACGACGTAAACAAACGAGCGAAGTAGTCGGAGCGGAGCGGAGAGGAGAGGAGCGCGAGGGACAAAAGGAACACGAGGCCGCCACCGCCGCCGCCATCGCCATCGCCATCGCCGCCGATCGGCGGCGGCGATGCGCTCGTCTTCGATCGTGCGCGGGCGGACGGTCGAACGGAGGGGTACGAGAAGTAGAAAGGAGAAACAGAGAGAGGATCCGACGCGGGACGAGACGATGCCGGCCATAAAACCCGCCTGCAAGTAGAGCACGCGTCGGGTCGGGTCGACTCGGGTCGCGTCGCGCGCGCGGTAAGGGCAGGTAATTTCCAGCGATCGTTAGGCGTACCGCGAATCGGCCTGAGAGTATTGTCGCGAGCGCGAGATAGATAGAGAGAGAAAGAGAGGGGCATCGCTTATTCGTTCTTTTCTCCCCTCCCCCTTCCCAGCGCGCACCGTACGTCCCCCCCTTCCTCTCTCCTCGTGTTCGACAATCTTTCTCGTCGTTGTCGTCGTCGTCGTCTTTGCGATAATTCGAAAGCGATCGAACAAGGGCGATGAGGAAATGATGACGACGACGTCGGCGGCGAGAATGATCGACGAGAGGACGCGGGGAAAGATCGGCGAGAACGTTAACGGCTTGGCGCGCAACAAAAGGAAGGAACCGACGCTGTACGCGCGATTTTTCTTCCGTCGAATCGATATCCGCCGCTTGCCGCGTATTTACGCACCGGCGAACGCATATATATTACTTACTTGACCTCTGTGTCCGCCATATCGATCGATTTTGATCGTAATCCACGCACGTTCCCGCACACGAACTCGTGAAAGCACACTTCAACCGACACGGCGGTTACGCGTCTTCTACGCACCGGTAAGCACACGTCGGAGATTCCGGTAACACCGCTGCCGCGTACCGACGCGCAAATGGCTGAGGGAAACGCGCACTGATTCGCTCGAGACTCGAGCGACTCCGGCCCGGCCGGCGCGATGGGCCGGCGGCCTTCAAACGCTTTTCTTTCCCGCTCGTTTACAGATGGCGCTCCGCTCGCCGTCAACGACACACGCGCGCGCGCCGTGCATGAGTTTCTACAAGGAGCACAAGAGGAAAACGAGCTATCGTCGAATGAATAATGAGCAACGAAATATTAGAAACAACTAGAAAGGTAATATTTAATGCTCATGGCACGCGATGTCGTCGCATCGCTATATCTTTATTAAATATTTTACATCCGACAGAATCGCGTATTTACATGACAAAAAGGATGAATGAATGATGTAATATATATGTTCATTTGCTTTGTAGTTTAAATATAATTCTGATTAATTATTAAATAAATGTAACGAAACCATATTTAATGTCTATAACGTACTACGCCGCATTAGTATATTTTTATTAAATATTTTATACCTAGCAGAATCGAATTTATGTGAGGAAAAAAAACGGTAGTTCACATATAATTCTTATAAAAAAAATGTGGTAAAGTAAGATTTAATGCTCATGACATACAATATCGCATCAATACTAGTTTTATTAAATATTTTATATCTAATAGAGTAGAATTTACGTGATGAAAAAAGGGAATAAAATATGTAATATCTATCCATTTGCTATATAGTTTAAATATAATTATTAATTTTAAAAAAGCAAATACAATTCTAATTTGATTGAATATTGAATACTTAATAGTATAATCAGATTTAAATAACGAATTAATAATATAATGTCCATTTGTTCTGTAATTTGCCAAGTACAATTTTTAATTATTTTTTAATGAGTTGCAAATTAATTTCTTTTCTATCTATAAAGATAAAAAATGTCAACGATGTAATAAGATGTATTGTTCCTACATTCACAATATCGTAAATTAAATCAACTTGTAAATGAAGGTATATCGATCCCATTTCACACATCAATACGTTTATTGTGGCTAAACCATTATATTTATTCTCTGTTGCTCATGTCTTATTCAGTGTGCTCGGTCTTTACCGCCACACATTACACGATTCTCTGTCTCGTATACGATATTATCTACAAAACTATCGTTATTCGCATCAGGCATGCCAACCTATTAACGCAAGCATTTTTGGAATATATCAGAATTATTCTGAGTCCGTCGATATCTCCGGTTCTCAAGTGCCATTGCAATCGGCGGAGGTGAGTAGAGCCAGTTAGATTTCTAAAATACATTCGACATCGCGGAGAGAGATCGCGTTCGCGAAAGCATCGATGGAAACGCGTTCAATTGCTACCCACGCCAACGAAAGCGATCGAAAGCGAGCGAGAAAATAAGGGAAATACGAACATACGCAAAACGCGGCCATTCGATTATTCGCGGCACGAAGCTCGGGCGATAGCAGCGACATCATCTCGATGTCTCGATGATGTCCCCACTCTCCTTCTTACCCCTCTTCCTCCACTCCAAATGGCCTTCTCTTCCCACCTTGTGGCTCGTCCAATTAGATCCCACCTTACGTCGAAAAATACGCGCGCGCTTCCGGCCGCGCGTCGGCCGGTATTTATTTTACGCAAACGGATCGTATTTCGACTCGTGCGAAAACATCCGACTTCATGTCATATTGAGAATGACTCGCCGATATCGATTAGGTCGTGACTCGTGGCTCGCTTCGGTCGGCAAGGGTCACCACGTTCCCGATGATCGCGTATACGTCCGTATTCTTGAGAAAGTTCTAGAAGTTTCGCGGCATGGCAGCGCTTCCTGTGTACGGGAAAGGTGCTCCGACGAGCGGCGCATCGCTGCTCATCACCTTCGCGTCCATGTTACAGGTTGTTTTTCGGGTACTCGATAAAACGCAAGATTTCCCCTCGGTAACACGCTGCGATATAACGTCGACGCTGCTCGCCGGAGAAATCGGTTGCCCTCTCGAGCGGACCGATCTCTTTTTAGAAACAGGTTCCGTTCACGTTATTCTCTAGACTTCCGCTTTCTTCAAGTAAGTAATAAGTATCCAGACAACGTGAAGTCGAAAACGTAAAGCGATCGACACAGCTTATGTTTCGATTTTCGACTTTATATTACCTGACAAGTACCTATCTCGTACGTATTGCGATGAGGGGAAGGTCATGTATATATATGTATATTTCTCTAGAGATTGACATTAAATTCAAGACGAGGCTGTGCTCCAAAATTCATTGCCAACGCTAAAAATCTACAATTTACGTTACGCGTTCTATATATTTTCAACATTGGCAGTGAATTTGGAAACACAGTCATAGTCATTTTGTTGTTGCAATAGTCGTGCTTTATGAAAGCGAAACTGTATTAGAGTCGCTAATTTCATAACTCAATATCCTTACAATAAATGCAAAAGCCGAGTGACAAAATCTTTAATCAATTTTGTTTTAATTTTTGTGAAAAATATAATATGAAAAATTCCAAGCTGAGCAACAGGTTATGATAACATGAAGATAATATTAAAATAAATCGTGATTGATCGAAAAGCTACTTTTAATAAGCCATTTGAGAATGTCATCTTAAACTTTTTGTTCTGCTTCAAGTATTAGAGAATAAACATATACATTTCGGAAATATATCTTTCCAATAAAACGTCCTTTGTAGGATCGAGATAATTTATTACTTAATCGCCGTCGCGCTCGCGCTCGCGCAAGTTTTTGACCGTGCCACGCTTGCGAAGCGTGCCGTTCCGTTCGTTCCGTAAATATATTTTTTGTTCTGGCACACGTGCCGGCAGTCCACGTAAGCACGAAGATAATCGGAGCCGAGCGGCAGCTGCCGTGCACCGTGCGCAGGTGAGGCGAGGTGGCCAGATGCCACCTTCTGAGCATCTCTCGACGAAATCGACTTCGCTCCGGGTTTACCTCCGCGTTCGGATCCGCACGGAGTTTTCGACAGAACTTTCACAGGGAAAAGCAACGTGCGGCATATACGCGTGCGCCGTAACGAGAAGGGAATTCTCTCTCTCTCTCTCTCTCTCTCTCTCTCTCTCTCTCTCTCTCTCTCTGCCCTTCCCTCCCTCCTCCCCCTTTTCGCTCTTTCTCTCTCGCTCTCCTTGGCGTCCGCACGCATTCTCTCTTTCTCTCTTTGTATTTCCCTGTCTTTGTTCCTCCTTTTTTTGTTACGCTCTCTTTCTCTCTCTCCCTCCCCCCCTTCTCTCTCTCTCTCTCTCTCTTACTCCCCTCATCCTGTCTCTTCCTCGCTCTTCTTCACCGCCCGTGTGCTCTCTTTTTCTCTCTTCGGCTGTCTCCCACGCGCTTCCGTCGAGGATGAAATTCGCGGTGGTTGCGGCTTGTCCCCCTTCTTCCTTTCGGGCGCTCTTTATGTAAGCGCGGCCGTCGCAATAAATTAACAATATTTGCTTTGTTGGTCATAATGGGAATTATATTCGCCTTGTCGATACGGCCGCTTCCACTACGGTGGTCGGCACTCGTACGAAACTAGGTGCCCGATAAGGGTACCAAGACCCGTTCTCGTCGGTACGGTGTCGACGCCTGCCCTGACCGCGATCTATTCCGACGACAGTAACCTATATTCGCCTGTGGCAACACTTTTGCCGTCACTGTGTCGAGACTGCTAAAGATAGCGGCGCGCATCTAAATTTTCATTTCGCTGGACTGAATTCTGCCTCGCACCGGTGTCGCTCTTATTAAGGTGCACTTCACCATGCACTTTCGGGTCTAGGTTTCCAAGACGCGGAAACTCGCGCTTATTATGTCCTCTACTACTAAGAGAGAGATAAATAGCTTGATTTATTTATGCGCTTTAGGATGAGATCTTTTCAAGCACTGAGAACTCGATACAAAAGTTGTGTATCGATATGTATTAATAATAGTAATATGTATTTATACATATATATTTTCGATTATTATAGGATTTGTAAAATAAAATATAATATAGGTAGGTAATGTAATATAATTAAATCGAAATAATTAAATATATATAATTAGAGAGAGAGAGGGAGGGGGAGAGAGAAAGAGAGAGAGAGAGAGAGAGAGAGAGAGAGAGAGAGAGATAGAGAGATGAAGCGTTTATGAATATTCTAGGGCAAGCTTTAACTCTAAGAACATAAAGCATAACTACTGAACAGGTAATAAAAAAGATATTACAAACAATAATAATAACAGGGAGAGAGAAAGAGAAAAAGAGAGCGAGAGGGGGATGGATCAGAATTAGAAATGGAAATACACCGGCGGGGATCGACGTGTATTTCCAGTGGAGCCTACATACGAATACGCTTATTAATAGCGCCACGAATAAATACCGTTTCAAGGATACGCGCAGAATATTGCGTTTTCACGACGGTCGCGATCTATGCAAAGTTTGCGTGAAAGCGTGCGCGAGGCGTAAAGAAAGCCATTAAATAAATTTGCATAATGAAGCGGTACATTAAGATCTCGCAAGTATATAGTCTCGCGATTTAAAAAGATTCGGTCTTTAGATATTACGCTATGAGTTCTTAGATTATACACGTCGAGAGAGAGAGAGAGGGGGGGGGAGAGAGAGAGAGAGAGGGAGAGAGAAAGTGGATTATCGATTATGTGGTTGAGACAGTTAAGTGGTGGAAAGCGCCATGCGATTCATTTGTATAATAGAATTCGAAGTAACTGAAAGAGTCGTTAAGAGAAGGTCCCACGCATTTCTTTATTGAATAATGTATATGCGATATCGTTTGAGAAATCTTGAGACTGATCTTCTCGACTGTGCTCGCAAAAATTAAATGAAAGTTCGAAGAATGCCGAGAGCCCATCTTTTCTCGGTGAGATGTTCCATCTAAGGAAAACGTGCTTCCCTTCGACAAATTGGCTCGCCGCTTCGGGTCATGGAATCAATAGAGAGCGCGTGGACGCGCGCATCTCGTAGGGTAGAATCAGACCAAGCTTAACCCTAAACAAGAGTACAAGCGGATTCCCACAAGCCCTTTGTGTATCACCGACGATATTGGAACATGCAAACAAGAGTGGTATACATGCAAATTGTGCGGATCATCTCCGCGATGCCGGGCACGTGGCATGAAACACAAACAAAGTGCAATCATATCAGAATTTAGATAAAGTAATTTCGATGTCGTAATAAATGCTTACACCGCCTTACTTATTGCCATCAGTAATTATACGAAATTGTTGCGCAGAAAAAAGTATTAATAATTTTTTAGTTAAAGTATATTTACTTAAAAGTATGTTTCTTTGCAGCATTTTAAGATGTTTATTAGCATTATTATTAAATTGATCAATATTTATGATATTTTTTCCAGTTTCATTTATGATATTGACTTTCAAGTCCGACAAATCGAATCGGCAAGCAGCTTATAAAACTGAAAATATATATTTGCAAATTTACATATGAAAATTATCAAGCATAATAAGGTCTTTGATCGAAAATAGGAATTTTTTCTTAATTGATTTATTAATCTATTTTACTTATAATTATATAAATTTATATCTCTGAAAAAAATCTAACAATAATAATCAAACCCAGATGATACTAAATTTTAATGAAATAATTTTAATATATAGTTAATCAAATCAAAATTTACTATAAACGCCAATTTTATTTTTTTAATTATCTTACTTTTCTAATTATTACCAAACGGGTTGCTTACAATTATTATAGCTTTAGTAATATTTATTAAATATTGCACCAATATGCTAATCGTAATATTTGGTGGTTATATATATTATGAGTATACGTGAAAAGAAAGTTCTCGTAACATATAGCTGAAAACTATGATTTAATTATTAGACTAGATTCTTATCTCATTTTCACATAATATCTTTTCCCTCCTGCTTCCGAGAGTTCCAAGTCATCATAAGCCTGTCCGCTTTCAAGATATTGGAGTATTATATTAATTATTTGACCGTCTCGTTTTAACCCGATATTTATCGTAATTTGATGCGATTAATCAACCGTTTAATGGTATAAATTTCTCGGTATAGCCATAAAATTTGTACGCCTGGCTACCTTTTCCCTTCTCTTTTCTTTCTCCAAGCTTTATTCATAACGCGGCGGTACTACACACGAAAATACTGCATGTGTTTGAGCTGGCCTGACCCGGTCGCACCTATTTGACTCGCGAGTAACCGGTTCGCGAGCACGTCCCCGTCTTTCTCCCCATCCCCTCGCCACCATCCTCGAGCTTTTTCTCTCTCTTTCTTTCTCTCAGTATCTTGCTCCGTATCTTTTCTCCTCTCTCTTTTCCTCTCTCCCGCTTGCCTGGCGCTTTCCCGTCGGTCGACCGTTCTAAAACCGCGCCGCCTCTGTCTACAGTTGGGAACTAATCGGCAAAGGATTATCACAGGTCAGCGGGTGTTCAACCTTCCGTACATCTCTATCTACCACGGTTCGATACCGCGATACTCAGTATCCGATCATTATTAATAGCCTGACGGCGTTGCTGCGCTTGACGCCCGACAACGCGACGACGCCGCCATTGCCATCGTCGTCATCGCCGTCGCCATCACGCTGCTGCCGAAAACTCTTGGCGCTACTACCAGCTACTACGATCGTCCGCGCGAGTCTATTCGACGGGCCTTTCCAAGCTTTCAAACCGGTTTCCTCGTTGACATGACTGACAGCAACAAGTCCCGTCTGTTATCTTCAGACCGCGGTGTTCCGCGTCGCGATGGCGGCGCAACATTTCTAGAGCCTTTACGTAAAGACTGATTTATTCGATTTTAATATGTATTCCCAGTCGACAGAAATTAAAAAATAATGTAACATCGATGTTATAATTTCGTACTCAACATTCTAAATGTAATATAACATGGTGTTACATAACAGTTACATTGTGAAGTGCGAAATTATATCATTTATGTTACTTTTAGTCAACAAGAGCGTATAGACGTAAAATGAAAATAATGCTCTTACATAAATACTCTGGAAGAGGTATTTGTCTAATGATTTCGCGTGTGTATTGGATTAGAACGGTAAATTTCACTCGTACAATAGTCGGTCTGTTTTCTTCGAGCGCCGCGGCGTGATGAAACCTTTCAAGCGGCAGTACGCGTCGTTCGCAAAATTATTGTACAAGTCGTGCCTCAGTGCTCGTTCAATATTGTTCGTATTCGTGGATGTGACTCGCTCGACCTCTCCCAATTTGATAATCCTGAGATAAGAAATACTATTACGATAGAGCGCGCGAGCTGTTTTCTCGGGTTCCATGGAGCTTGATCTCAACATAAACTGACTGGCGAGGAAGATATATTATAAGAAATTAAATTAAAGAGATGAGAGTGAAGAGAAATAGATAAAGAACTGCAAGAGAGAATTGTAAATGAACGTTATATTGTCGAAAGAAAAAGGAATTGTAGTTATCGAATAGGAGAGATTTGTGTGTGTCAGCTGAAACTTTATTTATTTAATAGAATTTATAATGTCGTTATTTAAATATTTTCACATTTTGTCTATTCTGTTCGTTCCTTTCAATGAACGATTAATCTCCAATTTACTCTTTATGTCTTTCTAATTTTTAGAACTAAAAAAATAAAAAGTTGAATCGAAATTAAAATTAATTTATATTAGTAGAAATAGACATTAAGCAACCCTAGATGACAAATATTATTGTGTACCATTAATTTGTAATTATAATTTTGTACTAATTATATTATTGATACCTTCTTTACACAATTCAAAATAAATAGTTCGGAGGCTCAATATATAGCCTCCAAACGATCAATAATATTGTGCAATAATATCGTCTAGAGTTTAGAGACCGTTTTAGAAAAGGATAAAAAAATAAGATCGAGAATTAAAAAAAATTAATCTACATTGGCAGAAAGTTAATTTACGTACTTATATGAACAATAACAGTAGCCAATTAAGGAGTAAGCGTAGAAATCGACCAATCATAGTTGATTATCTTTCTTACATTCGACTATAATTGGTTGATTTCTATACTTCTTATCCACTGTAATCCACTATAATCCACTATAATCCACTTCTTAATCCTATTTTGCTTATTGTGAATTGCCTTAGCGTATAACAGATCCTATAACAGAATCTAGCCATGTTAAATTTTTAATTGACCCGTCGTTTTTGTCACTGTTAATAAGTTGGAACAAGCATGTATAAAAGAGACATTATATACATATCTTCTTCTTCTCATTCTCATTTTGACAAAATTGCTCGTGGCCGAACTCTGTTATAGGGTTTCTAATCTACAATGGATATTAAAAACAGCTTCTAGATGACAAATATTATTGTACAATTATTGTACAATTATTTATTATTGATGCCTCCTTTAAACAATAAAAAATAAATATCAATATAATCTTCAAATGATCAATAATTTTGTGCAATATCAAATATTGTGTAATAATATTGATTACTAGGGGCCGCTTTAGTACTTTCTAAATTTCTCGGAGTAAAATTTCACTCCAAAAAAAAAAGGAGTTAAAACATTGCCACTATTAAAGTGAGATTCACTAAAAAAAAAAAGACGAAAATCTATCACTCTTATTCAAAAGTACAAATTTTTTTTCAATAGTGGCAGTATTTTAACTCTTTTGGAGTGAGATTTCACTACAAGAAATTTAGAAAGTAACATTGCGCGCAATGCTTTTTTTAGCGTTTAGTGGTGACCACACCACAATTGCAACCAAATGCGCAAATAAACTGTTGGATTTAGAGTGTAAATAATCGAATGTAGGAAGCACAACTAAGAAAGTACCTACAGTGTGGCATGTGCAACGCCAGAGAAAGATTTCGCTCAAATGTTCGCGGTATCTCGGAAGGAAAGGAGATAAGAAAGGATTTTTATCGCGGCGCGCGTAACGATATATCGGGCACGGTATTAGATTGCCGACGATAATTCTCGCGGTTACGCATGTGTCTGCGCTTTCATGAGTACGTTGCGTTTCCCGAGCGATAAATCGCGAAGGCGCGCGGGAATCCGCATGACGTTATCTACGTACAGGAGAGTTAGATAAAATGCGCGGTCGCGCCGGCACGCGCGCGCGTGATTACAGCGGTTCCAAATTTTCAAAGCAACCTTGACGACGGAACAACATAAGTTTTTCGGTCGGCTGACTCAGAGAAGTGCCATTCTCGTTGTCGAGGAACA
Source organism: Trachymyrmex septentrionalis (assembly GCF_001594115.1). Classification (NCBI taxonomy): domain Eukaryota; kingdom Metazoa; phylum Arthropoda; class Insecta; order Hymenoptera; family Formicidae; genus Trachymyrmex; species Trachymyrmex septentrionalis. The sequence continues at coordinate 731,177 of NW_017304864.1, forward strand.
TGACACAATCGTCTTCTTGGAGCTCGTTGCGCGATTCAGGGCTGGCTCGAGGTACCTTCGGGCCCCTCCCCCGAACGGTCCCGATTTTTTGAAAAGAGAGACGATCAGGAATGTCGACGAAACGGGGTCATGGCTGTTTTCAAACCTGAGCGTATTTCGATAGACGGTCCTCTCTCGAAGAAAAGTGTCTCTTTATTCCAGAAATAACATTCTGTGATAACAAAAAGCATTTGTCGGCGTATGATTAAGTAACAATATGACAAATACTTGTAGTCTGCAATCTTAATAACGTTGCCATGTTAGAGAGACATTAAGGATATATCAGGTGTATAATCTCTACAAAAATAAATGACTGGAAATTTGTACTTTCCGTATAAAAATGAACGTTCTATGCGCGCGAAGTAGTTCGATAAAGTCAATATTTACATTTAATTATAGTCTTGTAGTTCAAATAAAAATTTTCTCATTTTATTTGAATTATTTTTTAAAAAATGTCTGTTTCTTATTGAAATAATTTTTGATCCAAATTCTTTGTCGCCAAATTTTTTATATTTATACTTTTAAATTTAGAAAAATCTAAGTAGTTATCAACTTGATAACTTTTTCATTTTGTTAAAAAAATATGTTTAACATATTTTTAAATACAAATAGCAGTATTAACGATCATAGACATTTTTGAATTTTTATTATCAAATATTCGTACATGTAATGAAACATTTTTCTTTCTGATTGCCTCCATAGTATTATGATTTTAACATCAATAATGTTTATTTCTAGCAATGTAGATTAATCTCGGTTCAACTTATTCTTCTTTCTCTAATTTAAGAATTAGAGAGAGAAAAGGATAAAAAAATAAGTTGAACCGAGATTAATCTTAAAGTCGTATTCGATATATGTACTGCGATACCGAAAATCTATAATTTACGTTACATACGCTATAGATTTTCAGTAGTGGCGGCATATATGTATATCGGAAAATGGTCAAAATTAATTTCATCTGCACAGAAACGGACATACGTAGTAAAAATTTGTAAAAAATAATATTTAAATAACGCTAAAATAAAACAACGTCGGAAAGTCTTGTCTAAATGGCTCCTTGGAAGAAGCCTAACATCGTTCCGATTCTATACGCGTACGTGCGTACCGCGTTATCACATGACATTGCGCGAACGTCGTCGAGGTTTTGACCCTCGGCTAACTTCGGATCGGCTCGGAAGTGGCACAGTTCCGGGCGCCGTCGGCAGCAGCAGCACCTGCCGATTCGGCGCACTGTTCGTACGACGCTACATCTCTCGGCGGTGCGTGGAAGCAACAGCTGACCCGCGGCACACAGTAGCTCTCTCGCCTCCTAGAGCGGCACTTCGTCACTTTCGCACTCCGTGCGAAAAACCCCCCCGAACGTACGAGCGGTGGAGGAGTCGCGTCGCCATCTTTAGGCACGGTTGTACCCATCCGGCCGCCGTCTCCGTCGACGTCATCGCTGTCGCCGTCGCTGGTCGTCGACGACAATCGTAACACATTACTCTGGAAGCGCCGTGTGCGCCTCCGTGGACGCGACACGACGCGAGGTGCCGGGTAAACGCGAAGCGATCTCATCGCCGTGAGCGAGCTCGAGTATATCGACTGTGCCGCCCCGTTTGTCGCGCGTTCGATTTACATTAACGTGCCGGGGTGCAAGAGAAGAACAAGGTGCGCGTCCACGAGTAGTATCCTCATACGACGAGACGTCTATTCCGTTCTCGTCTCTCTCTCCGCACGAACATCACGAGGAGGAGCAACGGCAATCCGCGAGGGACGTGGTGAGGACTAGGTGAGTGAATACGAGAGCAAAAGATAAACGGTTCGGTCGGTCGGTCGATCGGTCGGTCAGGACGTCGGCGTGCCGTTTACAAGCCGCTGCCGTCGCGTCACGTAGAGTCGGTGAGTGCGATTTCGCTCTCCTTCGTGCTCGTTTCGTGTGCAAGTGAAACTTGGTGCTGTGTGACTTTTACCCGTTTACGGGGGCAGGAGGGCGAGATACTTGATTGCTCTGGTCAAAACGGAGCAGGTTGAATAGACGGGAGTTTCGAGGTCGAACCGACGGACGGACCGTGTGTTTTACGCGAGAGAAAGGAGAGAGAGGGAGGAGAGACACGGCACCCCGCCGCCGTCGCCACCGCCAAACAACGACGACAAACTGGTACAATTGACAGAGAAGATGGCGCGAGCCGCGGACGAGGATCGCTGCTGACCCATTTTTTTCCGACGCGGCAAATCTCTCTCAGGGAGTACGGGAGCCTCTCGCGAAAAGACGACGACGACGACGACGGAGAAGAAATCTCTCCCTCGCCTTCCTCCCCCCCTCTCTCCGGCTCTCACTCGGTCTCGCTTAATGTGGGCGAGCGCTGTTCGCGGAGTGTGGTGACGTTCGCCGGGAGGAATATACTCGGCGACAGCCAGGGAAGGAAGCCGAGAGAGAGAGAGAGAGAGAGAGAGAGAGAGAGAGAGAGAGGGACAGAGCGAGAAAGGAAAGGGTGCCGCTCTCTCGCGTCGCGCTCGCGCTTCTCTTACCCCCCTTGCGTGTGTGTGTTTTGTGTGTTTTTTCTACCGTGTGATAATATACTCGCGCGAAGTGTGCGTGTTGTAACCCATCTCCGTCTCTCTTTCCCACGATCACCTCTTTTGAGGTGATTGACGGTGTCCACTCCGTGTATAAAAAAAAAGTATCCGCGCGCGCGGAGTTCTCCCCCGAAGACCAGGATCAGATCCCAGGAGCTCGTTTTCTAGAAGCGAGGAGAAGAACGGGGAGAGAGAGAGAGAGAGAGAGAGAGAGACTCTCCGTCTTCGTTAACAACATTGTCAGTGCGCGAAAGCGTGTCGCGTGACCCGCGGGACGCTACGTTACGCGGGAGAGACGTCTGGAGCATCGACAGCGCGTGTTAGAAGGTAGCAAAAATTCTGAGAAAACCGGAGCTCACCGGAGCCCTGGCAGGCTCATCGGCGGCTGCGGACGCGGACGCACGCCGACGAAGACGTAGTAGCCCTCTGGATTACCTGAGGCACAAGGCCCGTGAAGCTGCCCGTGAAGCTGCCTTGGCAGACACGGGCACCAGCGCGGCATCTAAAATGGGTAACAATGCCGCGACCGCTAACAAGAAGGTCGACGCCGCCGAGAGCGTCAAGGAGTTCCTCGATAAAGCGAAGAAGGAGTTCGAGGACAAGTGGAAGAAGAATCCGACCAATACCGCCGCCTTGGACGATTTCGAACGTATCAAGACCCTCGGCACCGGTTCGTTCGGTCGCGTGATGATCGTTCAGCACAAACCCACTAAAGAATACTACGCCATGAAGATACTCGATAAGCAAAAGGTCGTAAAGCTGAAACAGGTCGAGCATACGCTCAACGAAAAGAGGATACTGCAAGCTATCAGTTTTCCATTCCTCGTATCGTTGCGTTTTCACTTCAAGGACAACTCTTACCTGTACATGGTGCTGGAATACGTGCCCGGTGGCGAGATGTTCAGCCACCTGCGCAAGGTCGGCCGCTTCTCCGAGCCGCACTCGCGTTTCTACGCGGCTCAGATCGTCCTCGCGTTCGAGTACCTGCACTACCTCGACCTCATCTATCGGGACCTGAAACCGGAGAATCTGCTAATCGACTCGCAGGGCTACCTCAAGGTCACCGATTTCGGCTTCGCCAAGAGAGTGCAGGGACGAACGTGGACTCTGTGCGGCACGCCGGAGTATCTGGCGCCCGAGATCATTCTCAGCAAGGGTTACAACAAGGCGGTGGACTGGTGGGCACTGGGCGTGCTGGTCTACGAGATGGCCGCCGGCTATCCACCATTCTTCGCCGATCAGCCGATTCAGATTTACGAGAAGATCGTGAGCGGCAAGCCGCGCTTCCCATCGCACTTCGGCTCCGACCTCAAGGATCTACTGCGCAATCTGCTGCAGGTCGACCTCACCAAGAGGTACGGCAACCTCAAGGCGGGCGTAAACGACATCAAGGGCCACAAGTGGTTCGCCAGTACCGACTGGATAGCCGTCTTCCAGAAGCGAATAGAAGCGCCGTTCATACCGCGCTGCAAGGGACCAGGCGACACCAGCAATTTCGACGATTACGAGGAGGAGACCTTGAGGATCTCGCTGACGGAAAAGTGCGCCAAGGAATTCGCCGAGTTTTGAACGCTGCGCCAGGTCGGCAAGTTGCTCGCAACCGGAGGTGGTGGATACGCACGTCGTGTCGCGCCTCATCGTCGGGCTGACGTGGCACGGCGCTCCTTCGTCATCGTTCGCCGTCATCGCCGTCATCGCCGTCGTCACGTTGGTGATTCGCTTTTTTTGCGCGAGAGAGAGAGAGAGAGAGAGAGAGAGAGAGAGAGAGAGAGAGAGAGAAAAGAGTGCATCTGTGTGTGTCAGCGCGCGCATCCGCGTGTAATATATGAAAGCTGTTGACTAGGCGAAAAACGGAGTGAAGTTTTTTTTCTTTGTGGAAAAGTTTCTCGTAAGCGATACACTAGGAGGACACTCTTTCAGGAGGGTGTGTTATTTTCGAGGGGGAGAGAAAGAGAGATAGAGAGGAAGAGAGAAGTATATATGAAGGAGCACGTGGCAATTGGCGCGTCTTTTTTTGTTGCGTCTCGCGACCGAACTCGCTAGACAAAAAGTAGAAAAGGAAAGAGAGAAAACGCGGACACGGATTGAGATATATGGGACGTTTACACGCTGGCGTTCAAGCGTCCAAAAATTATATAAACACGTACACACACACACACACACACACACACACACACACACACACACACACA